>NC_141060.1:1432500-1542500 GCF_041138505.1 Cibotium barometz | reverse complement strand
GTCCCAATTATGGGATTAAGGATTTTGGTCCTATGTAGTGGAATTACCCATAGGTGATGTAGAAGAAATCCAAAGAAATATTATAATATGTGAAGAACTTGAAGTTGTAGGACATGTACGTCACTATCTAGTCCTTGATTTAGACGAGCCCTCTGAGGATTTTAAATTTTATCTAGAGCTCTTGGAAGTGGTACAACTTTTGCTAGACAATAGAATTGTGGTATCCAAGGAAGTAAGAATTTTAAGATATTTGTGGTAGTAGGGATTGAACCTCCTATCTAAATCAAGAATTATGTAATGTCGTTATATAAGAATTATGTAATGTCGTTATATAAGAATAAAAGTTTTGATAATATCGAGATAATGGTTTCTTTAAAAATGTGTCTTTACAAATTTAATTGTCTTAAGTTTTACCTTTCCCTATGGCAAACTATTATTGTAAGCTTAACCAAGTAGATAAGGAGGCTAATCCCAAGGAAATAGATCGGCTAAGTGAATACGTTGATGTATTCCCTGAGCAGCTAGTTGAGATGCCCCTATCTAGAGAAGTAGATCACGACGTAGAGCTAGTTCCCGAAGCTCAGACAACAACAAAGCGGGCCTACAAAATGGCAGTTTCGGGAGGCCATTGAACTTAAAGAACAACTAAGACATTTATTGGAGAGTAGGGACTTATAAGGCCCAATGTGTCACCACCCATGGGGTACACATGTCCTCTTTCATAGCAATAAAGATGGGACATTAAGGCTATGCTTTGACTACAGAGGGTTAAATGACGTGACGATCAAGAATAAGTTCCATATCCCCAGGATTGATGAACTCTTAGAACGATTACATGGCGCCTAGATCTTCACCAAATTAGATCTAAGGTCTTGATACTATCAGATCAGAATCAAGAATCAAGACATTCCCAAAACTGCTTGACTTGATATGGGCACTATGATTTCATTGTGATGCCATTCGGGTTAACTAATGCTCTACCACTTTTAACATATTAATTCAAGAAATTTCAGAGAGTAATTGGATGATTATCTCTTAGTCTTCTTTGAAGACTTTTTGGTATATTCCAAAGACTTGGAAAGTCATGAGACTCACATAAGGAAGGTCCTAGAAACCTTCAGAAGACACAAACTTTTTGCGAAAAGGAGCAAGTGTATCTTTTTCACAGATCAGGTAGAATACTTGGGCTTTGTAGTCTCTAGCAAAGGAATATTTGCCGATTGGGTCAAAGTCCAAGCTACATGGTAGATTGTCCTAAACCCAAAATGCTCAAGGAAGTCAGAGGATTTTTAGGATTAATGGGATGGTACCGTATTTTCATACCCATATATGCTCAGATAGCTTCACCCCTAATAGGTCTACTAAAGAAAAACCTTCCTTTTCAATGGACTCCAATGTGTCAGAGTGCTTTTGACAAATTAAAGGTTGCAGTAGTTTACTAGTCTAGTATTGTAGCTGTCTAATTTTGACAAGCTATTTGATGTAATCACTAATGTAAGAGGATTTATCATTGGAGGCGTGTTCATGTAGGATGGTCATGTGATAGCCTATGAGTCGAGGAAACTCAAGCCATACAAGAGGAATTACGCCACTCACGACCTAGAGTTATTGGCAATATTCCATGCATTAAAGTTGTGAGATGACACTATTTTTTAGGGCAAAGGTTCACTCTTACAACTAAACACAAGAGCTTGAAGTGGGTTTTCTCTCAAGTGGATCTCAACATGCACCAAAGAAGGTGGATAACAAACCCTGTAGGAATTTGACTTTGAGCTCAAGCATAGGCATGGCAAGGAAAATGTGGTTGCTGATGCTCTCAGTAGAATGCCTTCCCTATTTGCAATTACCATGATTGAACCAATTCTCTAATAAGTGAGACAAGAGAAAATATTATTCAGTATAACTTCTTCTCCCCCATCATTAGGTTGCTCCAACAAGAGAGAAAAACTCGTACTAAACTAAGAAAAGTTCAGGGATACAAACTTGATGTAGGAAACCTATATTACAATGGTCGACTACGTATCCCAAACAATAGGGAGTTGAAGAGAAAACTTCTGGTAGAAGCTCATGACAGCTTGATCGCCAGTCATCCACGATACATAAAGACCTACGTGTTAGTCAAAAAGAGTTTCTTTTGGCCGCCTAGACTAAAAAGGGATGTATTGTGCTATGTATCCCAAATAATAGGGAGTTGAAGAGAAAACTTCTGGTAGAAGCTCATGACAGCTTGATCGCCAGTCATCCACGATACATAAAGACCTACGAGTTAGTCAAAAAGAGTTTCTTTTGGCCGCCTAGACTAAAAAGGGATGTATTGTGCTATGTATGCAAGTGCCTAGTGTATCAGAGAGTCAAAGTAGAGAAGGTCAAAATGCTTGGTAAAGTGTGTCACGGGACCCTTTTATACTTCTTAAGGAAATAATTAAAAACTCATAAAATATATCAACTATTAAAACAAAGACTTGAATTAAATTGAAATCAAATCACATAGCATAACAAGGCAAGAGAGATAGAATAACATCACCATAAAGACAAGATTGGGTGCAATCTCCCCCCCCCCCCCCATGCCGTGTAGCTCCACTTCCACGACATGAGTATTTATAGAATTTTATTTCATAAAAATAGCCCAAGGAGCTAAGAATAGATGAGCGTACAAATTGGGCTTGCTTTTTTCACTTTTGGGGTATTGCTTTACACATTTTTAACCATATGAAGTCTCCTAAGGTTTATACATATAAAAACCTTTGCCCAAATAAAATTGCTAGTGGGCCTTGTTACATAGAATGACTTTGTGCACATTCACACCTATACATTAATCTTGTGTCCACTTGCACATTCCATTAAGCTGAATCATGCACAAATTAAATTAAACATATTTTTGTACGATTATTAATTCATCAAAAATATGATAAAATATATACCTGTAAACAGTCCTCCCGTTTGAGGAAGCAATTGTCCTCAATTGCGTAAGAAAAATTCCAAGAGAACAAGATTGTTAATGTCCTAACCTGCAAGGGAAACTCATAGGTCCGAACATGGCTTAGAGGCACAAAGGCATGGCTCAGAGGTTCTTATGGACATGGAATACCAATCAAGAAAACTCGTGCGACACCAAAATTGGTGATTGTCACATTGATTTTTATCAAATCAAATATAACATGTGCAAAAATTTTAATACAAAAGAAAAATGATCATCATCTTCACACCACCTCTCTCAATCCACCAGCCATACGACACCTCAATTGGCACCCTCATATACTGTGACATCTCAATCGCTACCCTCGCACATCTCATGTAGTGTTGCGACACCTCAATCGGTACCCTCACACTTCTTGTTGCTATACTCAGATGCTATCCACGTTAGTTAAACAATTAATTGAACACATCAATTAATCCCAACGTCGTCTTGAGATATAGACAATCCATAAATAATCAAATAACACCCATACACATGTTTGCCAGGTGTAAGTACCCCGAGAATCACCCCTCCATACGAACCAACTGGATTTAAGGTTTTTGAATACAAAAAGGATATGTGGTCCTATATATACACACACATATATATATATATTTAGCATTTAACTTTAATTAAAACCTAAGTTAAGGCTCTCTCAAGAAATCCAACCATCAACGCATGAAAAATATGAAGCATTATATATATATATATATATTTATATAATTAAGCCTTAACTAAGGCTTAATTATATATATATATATAATTATATATATATATATATATATAATTATATATAATTATATATATATATAATTAAGCCTTAACTAAGGCGCGTTTTTGGATATCCTTGTCCTTTCATCCTTTCAAGGTCGACTTTTCGTCAGCATGATTGGTACCACGTGCAAGCTTTCCTGCGCGTTCTGCATCAAGCTGGGCTCTATACTCCTTCATAAGCCGGACCTCATCATCCTCTTCCTCCTCCTTTTTTTTTTTTTTTTTTTTGGTGGGTTGGTTTCCTCCTACCAATGAGCATTTCAATGGCTCCAAATGAAATGCATCCTAGGCACAAAAATGGAAAAGCATGAAAGAGAGAAGCAACTTTTGCCTCTTTTTGTACTCCTTTGCAGGCTGGTCAACCGGGTAGCATGCCACTGTGGTGAATGAAAAGATCCATCGATCTGTGATAGACTTTGTTAACAAGAATTCATTTTCAATCTGCAATTCTGCACTTCTCCACTCAAACCATGGCTTCGTTAGACCCAAAGCATCAATTTACGACTAAAAAAATGCTCTCAAAGCCATGGTTATGCTTTTATTTTAAAAAAGCTTTAATCAAAGCTGCTCCCCTCCACGCTGAGATTCGTGCAGCGCGCCAGGGAGAAAAGGTTTATTTAAAAAAAAATCGCCTGCCCTCCATCGTCGAGTTCCAGCTGGTGGAATAAAGGAGAAGGAGAGACATATTTAAAAAAAAATATTTTAACCTTTTTGAAATAGGCGCATCAGCCTCTTTTGGACAAGGGAAGGGAAAAAAATCAAGGTTCTAATCTCCTCAATTTACTGATTCCATCTATATAAGGGTAGATTATGACGAGCATTAGTGTTGAAGAAGGTGGTTTTGTGGTTTTGGAAAACCCACTAATGGTTTTCTACCTAGAATTTATCCTTTCGTCAATATATTGATGGAGATTGGTTATCCAATGGTTAAAAACAAGCCTTCTTTCAATCGTACATAAACATAAATCCATAAACTTGTTCTTCTTCAATTTAAATTCAAAAACAACATTATCAAAATCACCTCTATTTTTCTCTTTCACCTCTTTGTCCACCAGTCTTTGATCGCCTAAGAAGATTTTAAAGTGCTCAAATTATAAAGCACCTTTAATAACCATTAAGATCTCCTATTAAACATTTTCTACGCCTACTTAAGAGTGCCGTAGTCAGGCCACCTAGGCCGGATTAATATCCCAACCCCCTCTCTCCCCTATATATATAGTCCATAACTCTCTCTCTCTCTCTCTCTCTCTCTCTCTCTCTCTCTCTCTCTAGCCATAAACAAGCCATCTCCCTCGCACTCCCTCTCTGTTGCGCAAGTCCACGCTTAGTCTCTCCTTCTCTCCATCATGCAAGGCTAAGCCTAACCGATTCCTCTTTGTATATAGAGAGAGAGAGAGACCCCCGCGAACAATTAAATATATGTATACAAAGGTAATAAGTACTACCCACTAAAGTTCCTTCACCACATAAGTATTTAAAACTTAACTACATCTCTTGAAACTTGTGAAGACAAATAAACCAAAACTAAGGCCTATACAAATATGTGCAAAAATATCTTTAAAAATTGTGAGTTGTCACTAAACGACATCATGTAAGTATAAAAGAATATACTCATTAATGGTCCCATTTTCTAATGGGGCAGTATTAAATCAATGTGTGTATACATTTATAAGATTTTAATTGCCAATTCATAGTTATGGGCTTCTTAAGGAGGAAGGGGACAAGAAAAATTTATATGTCAAGACCATATGTACATAGAAATATGTGAAAATATAAGGGTTTGATTTTAATTAGTTAAAAAAAATTGTAAGCCATGTTTAAACAAAAAGGACTAGTCTCTATTAATATATTGACAGAGTGACCCTAGTGACCCTAGTCCAACATAAGGCTATTTAAAAAAAACTACAAAACAATGCAGCGTCTCTCTCTCTCAAGCGTAGTTCTCAACGTAGTTCGCATCGTCTCTCTCCTCTATCTCTTTTCTTTCTCTCACTCTCAAACTTTGGAGGCTAGTGCCTCCAAAGTCTTCAACTATAGTCCACGTTTTATATTCATCGTGCGAGACGTTTATGAAGAAGCATCCAGAGACATCTTGAAAATTCCATTTATATTATTTTTAACACAAATCACCCATAAGGCACAAGTCCTAAGGCTTTCATTTATATTCAACCCACTCCTAAGGTTTTACTACTGCAACTAATTAATTAATATGAAAGACAATTTGGGACACATATTAAGGAGGATTATAAACTTCTCACTAATTAAGGAAGGCAAATATATTGTAAAGCTATATTAAAAAGAAAAAAGAAAGACCTCATAAAGCTAAAGTTGACATCAAAAAACATCATTACTTTTTCACAAGTATACTAGATATATATAATCATTACAAAAGATCATTCCCTCTAACACGCATACCCAAGTTAACACTGCACTTTGTTCACTCATTAGCATGAAAGGTCACTCAAACAAATTGAATGCATTTTGGAATATGGGCCACATGGTGAAAATTACTATAAACCAACTGAGACTAACGTTGTAAAAAGTTATCATAAACAAAGAAAGATTTGTGATGTGGATAAATACTTGTTTTCCTAGAGATTTGGGGAACCCCGTGGTGGGGATAAGCATGAACCCAATGCATTGGGGTGGCGAGGCCACCCTCCACGATAGCCCTCGAGGTGGATAGTGCCTTTCGAGGTTGAGACCCTCCTCGGATAAGAAATATAAGGGTGACGAATATGGGGAGGATAATGCAAAGCGGACTCTATGCTAGGTCTAGCTAGAAGAAGTGTCTTAGAGGTGTTTGCTCCTCCCCAAAGATCCTAGTGCGTGTTTAGAGGGGGGTACTTGGAACCCAATGCATTGTCATTAGGAGGGCTACCACCATCAGCTATATGATGGATTATGTTATGGACCTCAATGGACTACCTACCATTGAGAGAGATCAGCCACCTAATTTTGAGGATACAGGTCACCCAAAGTATGTATGTAAGCTTCGTAAGGCCTTGTACAGGCTGAAGCAAGCTCCACAAAAATGGCATGACAAGATTGTTGAGTATCTCACTATTGGTTTTCATATGATGGCAGATGCACATCACTCTTTGTTTGTGTGCAAGAGTGATAAGGGTATTGTGATCATCACCACCTATGTAGAAGATCTTATTTTTGGGGGTGACAACTTGGAAGAGATTAAGCATGTGAAAAATCTTCTCAAAAGGAAGTTTGACATGAAGGATTTGGAAGATCTGTGCTACTTTTTGGGCATTGAGATCATTTGCACACCTGATGGTATTTGGCTGTTAAGCCAATATTAGTGCCATTAGGTCAAAATGGCAAGCTTAGTGAGGATGTAGGTTATGTGTTGTTGGAGGACCCCACTATGTATAGGAATATTGTGGGGATTTCGATCTATGTCACGATCAGCAGCACCGATATTTAAGTTGCATTGTTGGCTTAGAGAGCCAGTTTATGTAGGTTGCTACACTTATCTATAGCCTAAGGTTATGTAGCCAAATATAAGTTTCATAATATTCCAATCACTAGAGTGATCTGCATATATTATAATATAAGCAACCTGAGCCCAATCAAATAAGTGTACACTATTAAGGTTAACTTTGGATCTTATCTAGAGTTTTACCATTGAAAATCATAACCTTATTAGCCTTAGTATTGATGGGAGTTCTTTTTGAGTTAAAGATGGTACAATTATGACCATGCATAAGTTGAAGTAAGATCTTCAAATTCCTTTATATTTGAGAGTGACTGTACCTTAGAATGCCAATGGATAATATGACCATCCCTCCTTGGTGGCCTCTTGTTACATGGTGTGGCCATTCAACGACCCCATCTAAAGCATTAGGACAAACACCACTTGCAGTAATCCCCTCCAAAACAAACCCCCCCTGATTCAAGCATGACACATTCACTTGAACTCAACGTAGTTATTTTTGTGATTTTCCAAGTCCCTGGAGCATGGCCACACACACCTATAATGGATTTGTCAACTCTCCACGTGTCACTCACATCACTTCCACAAAACCAAACATACTTCTCCACCACTCCCTCTGTAAGACCCCAACCCCTTTATTGATTTAAAATTTTATATTTATTTCTCTTAAAATTATGGGCAGTGGAAGTTTTTCCTTAATGGGGTAGGATGTCCTACTCGAAAGTTTCTCCTACATTGGCCTACCAAATGACTATTTCGACAATTCCTTCTCCAAATTACTGAAATAATTCGTTGGCAGGCAAGAGGGGAGGTTCCTCTTGATGTTATGATTTTGCTTGAACTTCTAAATAAACATTTGCATAAAATCCAGGGTTTGTCTCGTTAGGCAGTTCCCTAGGGCTCAACCAAAGGAGCCGTACTTTGTGCCTAATGTAGATAACTGACAAAACACTTAGTGTCTCTAATTTACCCCGGTTTCCCTTTGTGGTTTCATTTTTCAGGATCTTGACTCATCCTCCTTACCCTATCCAGCCCATGGGTTAGCCAACCGCCCGACCACTGATGTCGTAGATCCGTCACACTCACCCAAACATAAAACAAAGTGCCAAATACCATATTCGTGAGTTTGGGAATCTCCCAAGTCCCATTTTTGTAATACTAAAAAGGTGGGACCCGATTAACATGTCTATAAGTTTCTCAAAACCCTATCATGTGACCTATCATTGGAAAGCACTTGAAAAGAGGGATCTATTAAGCTTTAAAGCGCACAATTTGGAGTAATGGTGTTCAAGTTATGGCAAATCCAAAGTTTTGACCACGTGTCCCAAACTTATGGGAAATTCCCATATTCCCCAATATGGTGTTGCCATTTTTCTTTTCCACATGTACACACTCCTCTAAAAATAAAATAAGAAATCATTCGTATATGAAAAATAATATTTTATAAACAATTCAATTTCTTTCAATTTTTCAACCAAAGAAAACTGCCACAAGAGTTTAATCCAGTCAATAATGCATAACCTATAGCCATATTACTTCTTCTTGCATGTCACCATGCAAGAATACATTTTTTACATCCATCTGATGTAAAAACCAGCCTTTAGCTATAGCTACCACAATCATGGCTCTCATAGTTATCATCTTTGCAAAATCGAGGCAAAGGTCTCCTCATAATCAATCCCATGTGTCTGTGAATATCCTTTGGCTATACCAATCTAGCCTTGTACCTGCTTATGCTACCATCACTGTTATGTTTCACCTTATACACCCACTTACATCCAATAGCTTTCTTGCCTTCAGGCAATGGCACCAAATCCCAAGTCTCATTTCCATGATATGCATCCATATCCTCATCCTCCATAGATTTCTCCCAATACACATTTCCAATAGACTCATCACAAAACATGTGAACTCTATAACCTACACAACTTTTGCCATGTATGCATAATGATGTGCCACATAACTATCGTAAGTCAACCTCTGCACAGGGTTTTTAACTCTTCTTAATCTTTGTAACTTTGCATTAATGGCTTCCAAAGCCTTCTTTACACAACACCAGGTGTCCTCATTGCTAGAATCCCAAGCTCCTCAGCAAAGCTCATCTCTAAGCCACTAGACTCGCCATCAATAAGAGAATGCCCTGCAAAAATATCAAGCATACCAAGGGGATCAACCACTTTCTCTTTGCATTTATATGATGTACCAACTACATTTCCAGGACTGGTATTATGATGCAGCTTGCCACTCCATGGTCTATCAATAGAACTGTTGTGCATGAGGACTCTCCTGGTCCACTCAATGAATCTGATGCTGACTTGCATTCTCTGCAACCATATCTTCACTTACATATCAGCCCCAATAGCATCGTTTTTAGTAGCATACCAGCTACTCATCTAATCAAATACATCACTGCTTACCCTCAATTCATGTGTAGCAGGATTATAACATGATCTATATCCCTTTTGCTCAAGGTAATACCCAATAAACACACATTTTTCTTCCTTTGTATCCAGCACATGCACATATGCAAAACATCCAAAAACTTTCAAGTGAGATAAATCAGGTTTCTTTCCAATAAACTTCTCCTCTGGCATTACATCATGTATGGCTATAGAGTAGGAGTCCTGTTCATGATAAAAATTGTTGTAGACACAACCTGAGCCCAATAGCTATGCAGCATATTCTTCTCTACCACCATCAATGCTCATACTATCTCTGTAACGTGCTTGTTTTTTTCACTCAGCAACTCCATTTTGTTGCAGAGTGTATCTACATGTAAACTGTCTCTAAATGCCATTCTTTCGCAAGAAATCAGAGAACTCATTGGAGAAGTATTATCCCCCTCCATCTGACCTTATGAACTTCACATGCTTCCTTGTCTATTTTTCAGCCATCACTCTGAAATTCTAAAAAATGAGTGAAAACTTCACTTTTCTCCTTCCTGAAATACACCCACACTTTCCTCGTGTGGTTATCAATGAATGTTACATAGTACCTATAGCCACCCATAGACATAGTCTTCGCAGGACCCCATACATCTAAATGCACAACATCTAGTACATTCCTGCTCACATTTCTGTCATGTGAAAATACATGCTTTGTTTGCTTTCCAAATTGACATGCTTCACATACTTTATGCATACCATCAACTTTAAACTTCGGTAGCCCTGTCACGATTTCTTTACTCTGCATAGACTTCTTCATCCTTTGCAAATTTACATGCCCAATTTTCTTATGCTAAATGTCTATATCTGCAACAACTCCTGATCCATTTATAAACATTGCAGCACTCACTTCAGACATATTTACATTAAGTATAAACATTCTACCCACTCTGTTGCCTTTTGCAACCAACCCGCAGTTATCTTTAAAGTCTTCTACATAATAACCATCATGGGTTAAATGGAACGTGCAAACTTTGCTCAATCATTTGACCAATAGAAACCACATTCTTTGTAATGTTCGAAACATGAAGTACATCTGCAAGGTACTTCCCCTTACCATCCTGTATAGATAATGGAACATCTCCAACAATGGCAATTGGTGGATGAGTAGTGCCATCCCCTGTTTCAACAAAACCTGGTCTTTCAAGACTCTTCCTTTCCTTGAACCACTCACCATGACTTGTCATGTGGTTTGAAGCACCTGAATCAATATACCATACATCAACCTCCTTACATGCTGCTACATTATTTCCAAACACAACATTAACTACATGTTGCATAACGAACAACCTCTCATTATCCTCATTACTTCTGCTAGAGGACGCATAGTTATTTTGTTGCACTTTTCCATTTTGCATGTTATTCTACCTCTTATAGCAATCTTCCTGGACATATCCAGGCTTACCACAGTAAAAACAACCTCTTGACTCCCCCTTCCTCTAAACTAGCCTCTTCCACTTGTGTGTTGTTGTGATTCATTGGATTGTTTTACTGCTACTGTTGACCATAATTCTGATAACCTGTTCGGCCACCACCTTGGCCACATCCACGACCTCTACCTCCTCCTCTACCTAAACTTGTGTAGAAGGCCTGCTGAACTATTTTTATTTTGTGAAGACTGTTGATCTTCACCCAAATTCTTCTCTTTAATGATCAGCAATCATTGACACCAAATCTATAAAGTTGGGAATGTTTTCTTGAGTATGAATAGACATCTTGAATACCTTGTATTGTGGCCCAAGACCATGTAGACATACTTCCACCTTATCATCATCATCAATAGAAATACCAATAGATGCAAGGGATTCCACAATGCCCTTGATCTTCAAGGCATAATCATTCATAGACATGGTTTTCTTCTCCACAGTATGAAGCTCATTCTTCAATTGAATCTTTCGTGCCTTGGTGTTAGTTTCATACAGGGTGTCCCATGCCTCCTTGGGTGACTTGGCAACCTGTATATGCCCAATCATAAAATCTTATATGCTAATAGAAATCCAATACATGACTTTCCTAGCTCCTTGATTCCAATCCTTATATTCTTTTACATCTGCAGCAGTTGGATTAATCTCCTGTTATCTTGGTGCCTCCTCATGTTCACCTTCAATGCCAATAGCCTTTTACCATCTAGAAATTTGTTAATCTAAACCTCCAAACATGGAAGTTGTTGTTGTCAATCTTCTCTACAATAATTTGGTTAATTCCATCATTTGACATCTTGTCTATAACACAAACTTACTAAAAACAGCACTCTTGTTTGACCTACATAAACTGTTGTATTCTTTGTAGTAGTGGTACTATGCTACACACAAATTATCACAACCACTGACCTCAACTTGCATGCATACACCCAATAACACCTCTAAGACCCCTTTGTAGTACACATAGTGTCTGCACAACCAAGCGCCCTTCCTGCAATACCAAAAGTAGAATTCTGTAGAGAATTGAAACTTACCCACAATGCCCGTGAAAGCTTGCGAACTGAAAAATGGAGGTCCAAACACGCTCAAAATGCATTTTAGGCCCAAAAATTTTGTCCTAAAGCTATGCTCTCGCAAAGAAAGCTCTTGAATCGAAGTTCGTTTGCCGGTGCCTCCCAAAGAGCTCCCAACAAGGGTGTAGTACCCAACACAAAGGGAAAAGAGTAGATCAAGCTCAACTCTTTAGCATGAACCAGGCTTTGATACCATGAAAAGATGCAGGGGATAAGGGAGCTTGAGCAAGCACACACACACACACACACACACAAACCCTAGAAGAGAACACATAAGGTGAGAGGCTGAAAATGGTTCTTCTTCTTCTTCAACAAAAGAGGTCTACTAAAGAGATAAAGTGAGAAACACATATACTAAAGTATGTACAAGAAGTCCATAATGCAAACACGCTAAAGTGGAGTGGGTAGGTGTGGACTGGTCAATGTAGTCCAGTTGTAGAATCTCTGCCAAAGATGTGTCGATTCCAGCTACCAAACCTGCTAGTGATATAAATGTCGAATGGTCACGCAAGCGCCTCGTGAGTGTCAACTCATGTTGAGCTCAACATCTCAGCATTATTAAGACCGAGCGTCTCTTGTTGCTAGAGGAAGTGCGAAAAAAACGAACGTTGTTCGCGTGCCTTCTAAAAATAGAGAGGAGATAGACACAAGGGTAGACATGAAAACCCTAATTAGCTCTCATTATCTCAAACCATCAACATCTACATGATAGAGAAGCTCAATATCTTTCCTTCATTGCACACCAGAAAACACTACACTAGTGAAAAGTTCACACAGAAATAACCTAAGTCTAATGTCCACACACTACACTAGTGAAAAGTTCACACTGAAATAACCTAAGTCTAATGTCCACACACTTGGCTAGCTAGACGTGGCCATTATTGTACACACACACACACACACACACACACACTCCTAGACTGGTGTCCACATGCTACCTCTATCCACCAAATCCCAATGAGCTTGCATTCTCAACACTCCCCCTTAAGCTCACCATATCCATCTCATGTACTCCAAGCTTGTCTCTGAAGTACTCAAACTTCTCTTTACCAAGTGGTTTGGTAAAGATATCTGTAACCTGATCTTTAGTCTTCACATATGCCAACTCTATCTGTCCATTCAACACTTTCTCCCTCATGAAGTGATAGTGGACCTCAGTGTGTTTGGTCCTCGCATGATAGATCGGATTGCTTGCCAATTGTATGATGCTAGTCATGTTGTGACAATGTATGACAACTTTTCCATCACATTGCTGTCCCAAATCTTCGAGTAGACTTTTCATTCATACCACCTCACATGCAGCCATAGCCACTCCTCTATACTCTTCTTCTGTGTTATAGAAAGTAACTATGGGTTGCTTTTTGTTACTGCAACTCACCAATGCACTTCCCAATGTGAAAGTATAGCCACTAGTAGATCTTTTGTCATAAGAACTACCGCCCAATCTTCATTTGTATATCCATGAACATCCATAGCTCTACCATACTCATAAAGGAGTCCATAATGTGTTGTAGCTTTCACATATCTCAAGATTCTTCTCACTGCATCCAAATGTGGTTTCCTTGGGCTTTGCATAAACTGACTCACAAGCCCAATCGCATAGCATGAATTCGGTCTAGTGATAGTCATGTATATCAAACTACCAACCATATTTCTATACATTGTCACATCCTCAATATCTTCACCACAATCAGCTATTAACTTCACAATTTGTTCCAATGGTGTGCTCATTGGCTTACAACCTGTCATTCCATACTTTGCCAGCATGTTTAATGCATATTGACTTTGAACCAACCAAATCCCTTTCTTTGTTTTTACTACTTCAATCCCAAGAAAGTATCTCATTTCTCCCCCAAGTCTTTCATATCAAATTGACCACATAGTGAAGCTTTCACATCAGGAATACCCTTGCTTGAATCACCTATCTCACGATCAAGTCATCTACATAGATGGCAATTATCACAATACCATGTGTTGTCTTCTTTGTATATAGTGATGAATATGATGTTCCCACATGAAAACCAATGCTAATGAGATACCTGCTTATCTTGTCTATCTAAGCACGCCATGCTTGCTTCAATCCATACAAGGCCTTCTTCAATTTACATACATGTGTAGGGTATTTGGGATGCACATAGACTTTGGCCTGCTCCATGAACACTTCTTCTTTAAATTTGCCATTTAGAAATGCATTCTTTACATCCCTTTGATGCATTTCCTAACAATTTGACGCAACCAATGCAATCATAGATCTCACTGTTCCTATCTTAGCCACGGGGCTTAATATCTCATTATAATCCAAACCATGTGTCTGGGCATATCCCTTTGCAACTAGCCTTGCTTTATGCCTTTATATTGATCCATCTAGCTTACATTTCACTTTATACACCCATTTGCAACCAATGACATTCTTTCCACTTGGTAATGCAACCAAGTCCCATGTATCATTTTGTGAAGAACAAAGTCATCCATTGCTTTCCAATAGCTTCTCCAAAATATGATGGTTCCACATGATTTATCATTGATGTCATGTATGCATAATGCATTGCATACCCATTATATGTCAATCTCTCCATTGGGTACCAAATCCTTTGTGATCTTCTTAAAACCTATGGATCAGTTTGTACACCCTGTGCTCTAGCATGTGGAGGAACATATCTCTCTTGCCTTAACCTGAAGTACGTAAGTCTAGGAATCCAAGTTCTTCATCTAAGCTTTTTGAGCTAGATGACTCATAACCTGTTATACCAAGTCCTTCAACCTTCTTTTTGCCTTTCTCAACAACACTTTCACTTGTGCTCACACTACCATGTCTCAACCTTCCTAATCATGGACTTACTTTATTACTTTCACTCGATGTATCACCTGGCCCAGATAATGAAATAGTACTCTCTATTGGCAAGTTCAGATGCACAACTGCATCTATGTCATCCACCATAACATCATCTTTATTTTTATACCAACTTGACAACTCATCAAACACCACATCTCTAGAAATGAGCACCTATCTAGTTTCTGGATTGTAACATTTGTAAGTCTTTCTATCTTGTGCATAACCAATGAATGTACACTTCTCAACCTTTGGGTCCAATTTCCTTCTCTTATCATCTGCTGGCACATGTACAAGAGTAATACATCCTTGGAAAAACTTTGAGATACCCAATGTCTAGCCTAAAACCTATCATCCTTATCTTAGGAATACTCTCATGTATGGCAGCTGTAGTATCGTATTCAAAATCTACACCATTGTGGCACATACTTTTACCCAAAAATACAAAGGCGTACTCTTTTCATTCATGAGTGCTCTTGCCACTTCACCTATCACACGATTCTTTCTCTCAGCAACTCCATTTTGCTGAGGAGTGTACCTACATGTAAGCTGCCTTCTAATGCCATGGTCTCTCAACAATGCATCAAATGCATGTGAGACGTGTTGAATTTGCAGTAATGTGATGAGCTATGGTGGATCAAACAATAAAAAACTGTCTTCACCAGCTTGTAGAGCACCCTTGAAAACCCCTAGGGCCAAGAGGAATTAGAGCCATTGCATTTGGTGAAGCAGAAATCTCAGATTTTCTTCAAAAAAACGGTGCATGTAGAATCACAAAAATCGGGAGCTGTAGAAGGTGGTTTGGCGCGCCGATTGAATGGGCTGAAATGTGGGCAAGGTAGCTATGCTTGCCTAGAAGCATTTGCCCTAATGTTACTTCTAGAGGGAGATCAAGCCCCTCCACTAGCTGGGGGTGAAGAGAGCTTGTTGAAAACAACTAAGAAAATGATTATCTCTTAATCCTATTTAGCCAAGTGATTAGCAAGATAATGGGCTCATAAATTGATGGATTCTAGGCTAGGCTCTGATACAATGTTAAATTTGCAACAATGTGATGAGCTATGGTGGATCAAATGCTGGAATCAACATCACTAGAAAAGAGAATAGATGATAATTAAGATGTGATCAATTAACTGATAGATTAATGTAGGCATGGATAATCAAAAACCAGCAAATTCTCGGCCTCAATTTATAGAGTTTACATCCAAGCATCTAATCCCACTGATCTCTCCTTGATTCACTCCACCTCTTTTGCTTGATTCTCTCAACCTCTTCCTAGAATATCTCCACACCTCCTAAATCTCCTCATGCTACCCTTTATTCTCTCCCAGTAGATACTTCTCACCTTTTCACAGCTTCTCTCACATTTATAGTTTCTCTTTTACAGCCTTTTGCCAAGGGCTTGTTCTCGCACACACACCCTATTCACTTGTATATTTCAACAAGACGTACTCACACCACCACCATCTGTCCTCAAACATTTAATCCAATGACCATATTGCTTCACAAGTTCTTTGAACTCTTTGAACTTGCCCAAGGCTTCACTCTTCTCTTTCAAAAAATAGATCCATGTCATCTTGCTAGAATTATCAATAAATGTTATATAATACCTTCTCCCATTTATTCATTGGGTTTGCGTGGGACCCCATATATCATTGTGCACAACCTCAAGTGCCCTTCTAATCATTTGACTATCCTTGGGAAATGGAAACCTTTCTTGTTTCCCAAATTGGCATGCATCACACACGTGTACTCCCATCATATTTGAATCTAGGTAGACCACTAACAATGCCTTTTGTTTGCATAGATTTCAGCTTTTGAATGCTTACATGACCAATCCTTTTATGCCAAATATCAATGTTTGGCACTATCCCATGACTATGAGAAAACACGGCTGACTTCAATCTTGGAATGCTTGCTTGAACAATATTCCTTCTTTTTGACCTTTGGCAATCAATTTGTAGCTATGCTTGAAATCCTCAACAAAGCAACCATGTTCATTAAATCTCGCTTGTAACCCTTGTTCAACCATTTGTTCCATGGATGACAAACTCTTTGTAATTGATGGCACATATAACACCTCAGACATAGTTTTCACTCTGCCATCATGCATCCTCAATAGCACACTGCCAACATGTGTAATATGATGCTGAGTATCATCGCCTATAGCAACATAACCTTGATTTTGTATTGACATCATATTATCAAACCACTCTCTATGACGTCATGTGGTTTGATGCCCCTGAATCCATGTAGTACCATGTGTCATCACTCTTTTTGCAAGATGTCATAGTATCTATCACATGCTTCATGGCAAACAAATGATCTATGTGTCCTTAATTTCTAGATGATGAATAATTTATATTGTGTACTCTACTACCATGCATATCATTTTTCTTTTTGTAGAAATCTCTAGCCATGTGTCCAAATTTTCCACAATAATGGCACTCAATGTCATGCATATTTTGTTGTTATAGTTGCCAAGGATCTCTACCATGAGATCCAAACCTCCCTCTAGCATGAGGGTAAAAACCTCTACCACCACGTGCACCAAATGATGGTTGTGAATCCTGTTGTTGTTGTGGTGGCCTTTCATGCCAACCACGTCCACCTATACGTCCTCTTGGACTAGCTCTCCCCCTACCTCTAGCACCTCTATGACTGTAGAATTCTTGGTCCCTTGCATGTCCACTTGTGCTAGATGAGGCACCAAGACCAAGTTTCATCTCCTCCACAACAATAAGCAACGAAATCAGCTCAAAATCTAGGGAGTCTCCACCTCTAACCCTAATAGAGGTTTCAAATGCTTTGTAATCCTTTCCCAAACCATTCAATGTAATGGCAACCAAGTCATCATCTTCCATGGAGCACCAATGGAAGAAAGTGCATCAGCACATTCTTTGATATCCTGCACATAATCATTTATACTCTTGTTGTTTCGAACCACACCATGTATCTTTTTCTTCAATTGCATCTTCTTTGGTTGTGTGGTCATATCATACAGCTTCACCAAAGTATCTCATGCATCCTTGGGATTATGTATCCTGAATATGGCATAACATGGTCTTTGTCACACAAATTGAGAAATAATGCAACACTTTTTTGAAATCCCTCTTTGTCCAATTCCTATGTGCTGTAAGTTGAGTGGGTGTTGCATTCACTGGGAGAACCCTTGGCTCTATCTCCTCGTCTATCACTAAGTTCCATAGTCCTTTGCCTTTAAGGAAGTTCGTCATGCGGTACTTCTAAATCCGGAAGTTATGTCTATCAAACTTTTCCCCAATAATCTTGTTTGGGATGTCATTCATTTTTCTATGCACAATGTTCACTGAGTGTTTCAACCACACATACATACATGCACTTCTTCACCAATGTTGTCCACACATTCCACAATTTTTATGGTAACAAATTTTAGGACTCAAAACCACTGTTTGCGTAGGCTAAAAATAACTTGGCATCGCTCACAAAATTTGAGAAATGCATCCAAAACTGTCCTCCACTTTTTGAAACACTCCAATGATCTCATAGTTTGCATAAAGGTTCACCCAAGTAGCATTTGAGCTATGCATGAAGAACAGTCCACTATGCCCTATTTTGATGGGTTTTGCCAAGCCTTCCAATCCTTCAAATCATTGTAAAATGATAAAATGAACTGTAGACCATATACATTGACATCCATACATCCTCCATATTGCATATAAACATCATTTGAGGTCACCAAGTATCAATTACATGCCAAAAACAGCTCTCTATTTTGGTCGGGAACTTGTAAACTGTCAAACATCGGTACTAATCTGCTTCCAGATCATTTGATATGCATCCAAATCTTAGACCTAGGCATTCATTAGCTTCATATCAAGTTTCTCTAGCTATGTATAGGATCAATTTCATTAATTTTGACCAAGTGTGATTAATTTGATGATTAAGCTCCTCTGTTTTGATAATCTCAATTAATAAACATGTTAATCTTGCTTGTTTTACATCAATTCCTTCAAATGAGTGCTTTTGGATTCTATCCAAAGATACATACATATGTGGGGATCAATTCCTAAGCTTCTTGTGCAGGAGGATATACCTCCAGTTGAGCTTGTTTCAATTTTTATTCTCCCATGTGGATTTCTGCACTGATTTTTAGCTTGATTGTAATTGCTTTTATCACTCCAATGATGGTTGGTTGGCTATGGCAAGTGATTGGGATGAGATAGAGAATTCTAAGCTATACTCTAATCACATCAATATGCATAGAATGAACCTCCAATGGCTCCAATTTCATGCATACATTCTTAGTTCTTATGTAGCTCACAAACTAGAATTTTGACCTCTTCAATACTACATAGATTTGCTTCAAATCTCAGATATATTGCAAGTTCTAAAGTTTCTCTTTCTCCTCATCCAATTTCAAATACATCCCTTGTGTCAAAGACATCACATACACCTCTTGCTTTCCAATCTTTAATGGAAAGCTCAAATTGTCTTCTCTTGCATGGGGCAGCTAAGTCTTGTTCAAATCACCTGCAATCCACTCAAGAAGGATAGTATCACTCACCAATGGGCCTTAGCTTTTAGATATGCTTGAGTTGGTGTGCTCCACAGCTTCTCTTTTCTCCACAACTTCAATGGAAAGCTCTAAAAACCAGATTTTTCCCTCTTCTTCACTCACAAAACCCTAATAGAGAGCACCAAGCTCTGATACCATGAAAAGAGAGAGGAGATAGACACAAGGGTAGAGAGGGAAACCCTAATTAGCTCTCATTATCTCAAACCATTAACATCTATATGATGCAGAAGCTCCATAGCTTTCCTTCATTGCACACCACAAAACACAGCACACTACACTAGTGATAAGTTCACACTGAGATAACCTAAGTCTAATGTCCACACACTTGGCCAGCTGGACGTGGCCATTATTGTCCACACACACACTTCTAGACTGGTATCCACATGCTACCGCTATCCACTAGATCTCGATAAGCTTGCATTCTCAACACCTTCACCCCCGGAGGATAAACAACGCCTATAGAAGAAATATCGTAGTGAATAACAATTATGATAGAAGAGTTGTATGTGAATGAACTTGGTTTTATTTCTAATAGGAAGCAATATTTTTGATCATGAGGATCTAATGTTGTCATGTGGTTCTCTCTCTCACTCCCTCTTGCTCTCTCTCTTTCCCTCTCCCTCTCAAATAATTATTTCATGACTCTCTTTCCCTCTCTCTCCCACTCTCTTTGCTCCTCTCTCTCTTGATGGAGGGGGGATCTTTATTTCAAAAAAGTGAGTGGGAGTGGGGGACAGAGAGAGAGAGACATAGAGAGAGAGGGAAGAGGGTGGGATAGAGAAAGGGAAGAGGGTGGGTGAGGGGGAGAGAGAGAGAGAGAGAGAGAGAGAGGGAAGGAGAGAGGAAGGGAGAAATAGTGAGAGAGAGGGAAGGCGAGATGATGCATAGGAAGGGTGAGGGAGAGGGAAGGAGAGATTATGCATAGGAAGAGTGAGGGAGAGGGCAAGGAAGGAGAGAGGAAAGAGGGTGGGAAAAGGGGAGAGAGAGGGAGAAAGAAAGGACAAGGTTGGGAGGAGGAGAGAGGGAAGAGGGTGGGATAGGGATAAAGAAAGGACGAGGTTGGGAGGAGGAGAGAGGGAAGAGGGTGGGAGAGGGAGAGGGAGAGGGAGAGGGAGAAGTAGAGTGGGAGAGGGAGAGGGAGAAGTAGGGTGAGAGGGAAAGGGATAAGCTTGGGAGAGAGAGAGAAATTGGGAAGAAGAGAGATTGAAAGGGAGGATGGGACAGAGATAGAGGGAGAGAGAGTGAGAGTGAGAGGGAGAGATATATATATATATAAATAAAGGAAAGAAGAGATTATGCATAGGGAGAGAGGGAGAGATAGAGGGAAGAGAGAGAGAGAGAGAAAGGGAAGAGAGATATGCATAGAGAGAGAGAGAGAGAGAGAGAGAGAGAGAGAGAGAGAGAGAGAGAGGGAAGGAGAGATTATGCATAGGGAGAGGGAGAGACAGAGGGCAGAGGAGAGGAGAGATTATGCAGAGGGAGGGAGAGGGGGGGAGAGAGAGAGGAAAGGAGAGATTATGCATAGGGAGCTTTATATATCTCTGTCTCTGTCTCTGACTCTTTCTCTTTCTCTTTCTCTCTCTCTCTCTCTTTATCTTTCTCTCTCTTTTTTCTATCTCTCTCTCTCTCTCTCTTTCTCTCTCTCTCTCTCTTTTACCACTTAAATAGGATCAAAGCAACTTTTTCCACATAGTAGGGTATCCATGTGTATGTCATGATTCCATAGTAGGTCACCTATGCATATGTCTCTCTCTCTCTCTCTCTCTCTCTATATATATATATATATATATATTTGTCTCTCTTATCTATCTCTCTCAATAGAAAAATAAAATTTCTCCAATAAAATGATACAAGCTCAAATAAAATTACTCCATGGAAATTGTTCCAATAAAATAATACCCCCAAACATTTTTACACATCCCATACATTTATGAAGTTAAATAAGGAACATGAGTTGTCCACTAAACCAATTTAGGGTAGGTTCATTCTTTGTGTAGACATTCAATTACCTCCCTTCCTGTTAAAATTGGTTGGTGAATAAACATATTTTCATTTTGGCTCAATTCCATGACTCTCATGTACACAAAGTACAAGTACTTGCATGCTAAGTAGGGTTTTTGCTTGTTGACCCTTCCCAAAAAATATGGACATGAGAATGATGAATGCATTTTGATATGCACATCATAACTTCCCATATGAGAACCTTCTCCAAACATCTTAATGGTGGAAGCCTTATGTTTGGAGGATCAAGAAAGCACTAGATATCAATGCCCAAGTTACACAAGTGCTTTCACTACTTACTACTACCTATATAACCCAAATACTTTACTCTGCTACCCTTTGGAGTTCTCCTAATTGCCCAAAATGCCTTGTGTATGGGTGCTTCCATTATGATTTTGTCACTTGATTTATTTCTTGTGTCCACACCTTCATCCATGAATTGTATTTTCCTACGACGTCCAATAGACTTCCTATCTCTCACGTGCACGTTGTACTTAGGTCTATGACTAGCATCATCATCCACATAAATTACATTACATTGTCGTCTCTTGTTTCGAGCTGATTCTCCATTAGGACTTGTTTGGGGTCTTCTTGGGCCCTTTAATTTGCCCCAAGCCTAATGACAGTCATTAAGGAGTGGTGCAATGAGAGAAGGCCATGTGGAGAAAAATGTTGGGTTCCCTGTCCCTAATATGTAGGGGTCAAACTTGAATCATACCATTTTCTTTTAAGAAATTGGACTGAAAAATACAAAATCTTTCAATAAAATCAAATTTCTCACCTTTTTTAATAAAGACAGCTCAAACTGGTATAAATGACCCCACCTCAAAAAGTGGGCTAGGGCCAAAAACGCCCCCCATCATTATCCCTCATTTAAAGCTACTTTTCCCTCTCCCCACTCCCTCTTCCTCTCTTTAAAACTAGCAATTCGGTTTTGAGTCTCTCTCTAACTAAAAGAGTCTTTTTTTGGCCTCCTCCCTCCCCATTCAGCCTTCCCCTTCCCTCCTAAAGTTAGATCTATCTTTCTGTGCCTTCTTGGCTATGGAAAGCTTGGAAAACAGTCCACTTTTTCCCCCATCAAGTCCATCCTCTCTTGCTTGCACACATTCTTCACTCTCCTCTTGCTAGCTTATACACATTCTTGACTCCTCTTGCCAGCTTATACTTATATGCTCTGCTAGCATTAGGTTGCAGAGATCTTCTTGGCTATGGAAAGCTTGGAAAACAGTCCACTTTTTCTCCCATCAAGTCCATCCTCTCTTGCTTGCACACATTCTTCACTCTCCTCTTGCTAGCTTATACACATTCTTGACTCCTCTTGCCAGCTTATATGCTCTGCTAGCATTAGGTTTCAGAGATCTTCTTACACACTTACAACTTCATAGCATTTAGCTTAATCGGTTAGCCAAGCACAATGAGTCACTGACCTCGTTCAAGGGTGGAGTCCTTTAGCAGCAGCAACAAACAAGACGACACTGGCTTGTGGGTTACAAGCACCTTTGCAAAAGGAATGTGGGTGACGATGCGTCCAAGCACAAGGGGAGCCCACAAAGTCTCTCGCAGATACATAGGATTAAAGTCGCACCATTGGAAGGGTCGCATAGTGGATCTCAAGCAGGGGGCTGTGACAGAAGCAAGCAGGTGATGATCCAACACGTCTACAAGGCATCGCAACTCCGTGTTAACAATGCCAATCACAAACGCTTTCCTGCAAATTGTAAGTTTTATTTGTGCTTCTTGTTTTATGGGCTGCACTGAGACATGCTAATATCATTTCATGTTACGGAAGCTTGATTTTTTCAAGTGTGTTCTTGTAATGTTCTGTGCAGACATCTTTCCGTCGACATTTGTGGAATGGGAGCCTTTAGAGACCCTTTCTGGAACCTTTGAGATGCACCACTTTGAAATTGGCAAGCTACTATATACTGGTTGTTCGGCATCAGAGCTTTTAGAGCGCTCAGTTTTCTTCTTTCATGCAGAGTATATTGTACCCACATCAAGAGATGGTTCTGGGACTCTACGGAGGCTCCCTACACCAAGTCTCACAGACCATGATCGGCCAAAGCCCGACAATACTTTGGTTGCACTAACCAGACGTCGGATTGAGATTGATGTGTGCAATTCAATGAAGTGCACCTATGGGTCACATCGTGTGACTCTCACGTTCTTCATGCCTTTACATTTGTTTGTGTTTTTGTTCAAGGAGGCTGATGTTCACCGGACTCCTACAATGTGGATTGCAAAGGGAGGCACAGCAATGAGTGCCTTTCTGCCACCTTCGTGGGATTTGAAGGTTATTCAATATCAGGGTGACAAGATAAAGTGCATGGTGGTGTCGGAGAAGATGGTCGTTTGGTACCAGCTTGGAAAGCAACAACTCTCTATTATCTTTCCTTATAGACGTTGGAGGCGAATGGCAAGCACTCGATTCGGACATCAACGATGCAGATAAGCTTGATGTACATGTTAGCATGCAAGCTGATGTGTGGGATATCGTAGTAAATGCTGATTGGAATATGGCAAACCTAAGGGAGTACTTAGGCCTTAGGTTTGCACTGATGAAAGGTGACTTTTCATTTGTGATTGATAACACACCTCTACGTAAGAGGAAAGAGGCATCTTACTTTTGTAAAAGCATTCCCTTCCCTGGATGTATCCATATCAAGCAAGCTATGTAGCAGATTTTGAGAGATTAATTCAAAACAATTTTGGCTACTCGCAATTTGCGTTCAATTTTGTGCACTTTTAAGTTATGTCACGTGTTTTTATTTTTTTGGAGGTTTTAAGTGAATTTTTAAACATAAAAAAAGTTTTAAAGACCTCTTTATAAGTCACTTTTGGCCACTTTGAGTTCATCTCCTCACTCTCGGCATCTTTGCGGTCCCCTCGCCTTCTTCGCTACTCAAGCATGGCCACCCCCGCCCAACCTCTCCTATCTCAATTGCACAAGCTTGACCTTGGTCACTTGATCGAGAAGCTTGCACCCATCTTTTAGACATCTATTGACATGGAAGGCACCGCCGAACTCCATAATGACGTGTTTGGGGACTTCACTAGCTACATGGACACATACATGGCTGAATATTGTGTCAACTTTGAAGACGAGGAGGGGACTTGGGTGCCTGTGGATCTTATCAAGCATACCTACAAAGCGGACAAAAATTTCAGGTTCAGGCTTGCAAGATTCCTCAAAGGCCTTAGTAGCACATATCTAAGGGAGGAGGAAGAAGATAACCTGGTAGGTCTTGGAATGGGCAACATCGGCACAAGTTTTTTGAGGTGGGACATGACTCTTGCCCTCCTGATCTTGGAGGGAACAGAGAAAAGCAAGGGAAAGAGGAAGGCCACTCCTCCAAAGAGAGCCACACCTTATCTCTTGATCAAGGAAGCTGATCCAAAGGAGGAGATTGTCACCCCAGTGCAAGAAGCATCTCTTGCACTTGTGACTCTGGCGGAAGAGCCGCAAGCTGAGGCTGTGAAACGGGACATCGAAGGGGACGATGTCATGGATGAAGTTCCAGAGCTCGAAGTGCGAACTCTACACCCCATCATAGTAGAAGGTGTAGAGTTCTTATTTTTGGATGACATCACCCATGTCCTCGGGCTGCACCAGGATGAAACTCTCTCAGTCATTGCTATGTACATGGGCATGCGAGACACACAATAGCCGTCCAAAGATGATGACATCCGCATTGACTTCAGTTCCGCAAATGTCACAAAGGTGCTTGCGCTCCCAAAAAATCATGCCTCAATAGAGTCCCTTGTGGGCAGAGACTCTTGTACAAATATCCTAGTGCAAGGATTTCTACGAGAGTGTGCCAGAAACTAGCTTTGCCCCTCACAAGCCGCTTGCCATTTCGGATTCCGCAGCCTCGGGAGCATCAATATTAGTGATGCAGACCTTGGGGATCATGATGATGCCACTGAGGTAGTACACCCAATTTCTTCCCTCTTAATTTGTAATTTTTTGAAGTCAACTCATTCTTCTATCTACTTTGTAGACCGCAAGAGAAATGGACTGGTTCGCAAGCCGAAAGGGTGGAGCAAACGAAAGGAGGTGGAGGGAAAAGATGCTGCGCTATGGCACTACATCCCGAGCTTCAATGCTGAGATGCTTCGCGTGATTCACAATGACTTTTCAAATGACGCGTAAGCTGAATTTTTGAAGTACAGAGCCCTAAGCGCCATCCTGTCTGAAGCCCCTATAGCCCAAAATGCCCATAAATGTATTCTTGTAAATAGGGAAGCAGCTATCTATAGCTTTGGTGATAAAAGTGCGGGGTCTTTCCTAGGATTTTGTGGCCTTAGCCTTGGACAAGGCATCACTGATGCCAAAGAGATAGCCGAACGCATTGGTGACAAACCATCGGTAAAGACTCTCACCCACGAGGATTTCACCAAGCTCATCAAGCGAGTTGGCTAGTTCCAATGTACTCATTTGCCTTTTGTGAAAATCAAACAATTAATGACATCAAGTCAATTTTTGTGAATGCTCGTCTGCCACCACCCGTTTCGACTTTGACTCGACTCCATGGGCCGATTTCTCCTGCGTATGGCCCCAAAAGGGTAGATCAGATGTGCGGGGTGTGCCGGGGCCGACCGGGGGGGGGGGGGGCGGTGGTGGTCGCACCGTGGAACTTGTGTGCCACGGAGCGACTTTAGCCTGTGGCACACAAGTTCCATGGCGCGACCACCGGCCCCCCCGGTCGGCCCCGGCGCACCCCACACATCTGATCTACCCTTTTGGGGCCATACGCAGGAGAAATCGGCCCGTCGAGTCGAGCCAAAGTCGAACGGCCGGGTGGTGGCAGACGAGCGTTCACATGAGGTCGAATGTACGTAGCAAACAACAATTACATGCAAAAGACTACAATTACCTTGACAAGACGACAATCACTTGCAATAGAAAACAACTTTTTTGAAAATAGACATGGTTTTTCATTAATCAAATTGAGATTACAAAACACGGATTTGTTGCATTACAAAGGCTTCTCCTATCTAGTGAAAGAGAGCGTCGTCTCCACGGATACGCCTAGCTAGACGAAGATCAGATGGCTTCAGAGTGACACGTTTTGCATGCACCATGCACAAAACCGCGTCTTGGAAAAGCGAAACCAAAATATCCTCGGCACCTTGTTGCAGAGCGCCTAGTGCCGCCGCTTGCACACGATTGACATCCCGACGCTGGTCGAGGATAATCTCTTTGACGAGACGTGCAAAAGGTGCCTTTGGAATAATTGGTGTGCAGCTCTTCTGATATTTGCGAATTTCTCTAAGGGAAACTGTCCCTGGTCTCCACCTTTGCTTCTTCTGCGTTGTTGGGAGCTCTTCATCTTTCCTTTCTTTTTCCTCACGAAGCCTCCGTGCGTTTGCTGCCCTGGCTTCTCTTTCAAGCTTCTGTCTCTTATTTTCTACTTCCTCAGCTGAGAGTTTTCTCTTTCCTTTACCAAGTGCAGGAGCCAAGACTCTGTCTAACATTGCATTGAGAATCCTACTACTCGGTAGGTGCTCCCTTTCTACTGTGTCTTCATTTCTCCTCTTTGTATATTCTGCTCGAAGACCTTGTATAGCCGCTTCCAAAACTGTGTCATCTTTGTATCCGGCCATTCGCAGGTCAGCAACAAATCCGCGAGCTTGTCTGTTAAGCCAATCCTCCTCCGCATCAAAGAATGCTAATCTTCTCTCGTTGCTTGCGGCGGCCTGAGCTTCTTCTGCAGCCTTCTTATCTGCCTCCGCCTTCCTAACTACCTCGTCTTCTTCCGCCTTCTTGGCAGCCTCATCCTCCTGTGCTTTCTTTGCTGCCTCATCCTCCTGTGCTTTCTTTGCTGCCTCATCCTCCTCCTGTGTTCTGACGGTCTCTTCGGCTTCTTTTCTTGCTCTCTCAGTTGCCTCCATGTCCTCTGTTTCTTTCTGTAATCTCTCCGCTTCTTGGCGTTCTTGGGCTTCTTGGGCCTCTCGCTCAAGCCTCACATGCTCAGCTTCCAGGTCCATTTGGGCTTGTGGGTAAATGTTTGGGATTTCAGTTCTATGTGCCACCGGTAAGGGCCCAAGGTCTTTGAAAATGTCATCCTGCGTATTGGAGGGAGGATCATTTGGGGGCTCCATGTGCGTGAGATATTAGTGCACGAGCGAGCGAGAGAGAGAGAGAGCGCGCGAGAGAGTCAAGGGGAGAGGAAGAGAGAGAGAGAGCTCACAAGTCAAGACTTTTAAAAATGACAATAAAACTCACTTTGATATTTATAGGGGGCCAAAATTACAAAAAAATCAATTTACACAATGAACGCGCCAAAAAGTGGCGAACAAGAATTATTGGGTGGGTAACCACACGCGGCCATTTCTATTTCAATTTCTATATCTCGACAAGGGTGTTACGTTGGGCTGTTCGATATTGCCTTTTCTCACGACCAACCAACCTCTGAATTTCTTTCTTTATTTATTTGCACCACTCTTGGACGTAGGCAGACCACTGTGCCATTGCCACTCGCTCTTTCACATGCCATTGACGCATTGCACCCTTCTCTTTCGCCTTGCACCTACCACCTTTATGATTTTGTGCCTCAAAGACAAATTTCCGGCTCGCTTTTGGGCCTTTCTCCCAGTAAGTGCACGGTAAAACCAATTGAACATTTCCTGAAACGCATTGCTGCGAACCTTGCCACCGCCATGACCCGTGTTCTTAAAATAGGCCGCCTTGGCTTGGTAATGTGATCGTTCCATGCCTTGGTTGCTCCAGAGTGCAAGAGACCCATATTCATCTAGAAAGAAGGAACTGTGCGCATAGAGAATATGCATGTAGTGTGTTATATGAGTTCCCCCCAAGCATCGATCATTTCTTCTGTGAATCTGTCAATCGAAGTCTTGAATGTAGCTATCTTTGCTTCATCAAGATACGGGCGCTCAAGAAGCCTCATCATCTCATCACACAAGCTTCCCACACATGTGCACGCTTCAATCCTAGTGTCACCTCATTGCCTCGATAGGTTGTTACATCACAAATCTGCTTCCATAATTCAAAATGTGTATGGCTTTGAGCCTCACCATACTTTGAGAGCAGGTGTCTTCCTTTTGCACCACCCATACATATCTTATTAGGGTTAACTTGGGTACTTGATGGGTTTTTTGCGATCCTTAGAGAGGGTGACAGCACCTGCGTGAAGCCCCACGGATGATAAAACAACTTCAAGCTCTTGGATGCACTGTTCTCACCGTGACTCTGGCTCCATGTTCCAAGCATAATTGATGTGGAGCATCAACAATTTGTCCAGAATTCTAAGTCTTGCGTGCAAGGTACACACATGTACTCACGACAGTGGAATTGAAAGAATAGGGTTCCAAGTAGCATTCTCCTCTGCGCGAGATGGTACCTTGCTTTGATTGCAGCTCATAATTCCATTGAGCCAGACGTGCATACCCTTCCCTTTTTGTAATTGATTTGAGCCCTTTGCACTTGCCTAGGCTTACAACCTTTCACCTTGGTTGCTTGTTTGGCCTTCCCCACTGCGACACTTGGCATCCTTGGATGACAACAAAAGATGCATGGAAACAAAGTGTTAGCACCGCTTTTAGTTCCCAACATGCATTTGAGGGTCTTGAGATCACCACCAAGGTGTCACTCTATTTCAAAGTCACCAGTGCTAGGCACATGCAAGACTTCACCATTTGATTGCCTGTGTATCACTCTTTGAATACCTGTACAGGTGAAGTACCACCTCAGACTGTCATGGTGCTCGTGCGGAAGGGTCCATGCCGCCTGCCACCATATGTTCTTCTCAGACTGCACTCCAAAGTAATCTTGCTTGCGTCGCTTTGTGTGCAAGTTATTCTCTGCATCTCCTGTTTCATCTTTGCCGTGTAAGCTCTTTCGCTTCAATGCCCTGCTCATGAGTGTCAGACTTGTACGTTCCACCCTTTGGCCCTTTACAACCTGACATTTATCCAATTTGAGGACAAATATAGCCTTTCCATCCGTCTCCTCTAATGTCATATCATTAAACTGAATCATAGCTCATTGAAGCGCCTCCACCTTGACGTAAACATTATTAAACTTATTGTAAGCAAAATCTTTTGAATTTGACATTGGCATGCTACCATCCACCCATCTGTAGCCGCCTAGCAAGTCGGCAATATTGTTGTTTGCTGACTTCCTTGCTATAACTATACTGTATGGTGTTGGAAGTATAGAGCGTGTTATTCCTTTGCCTTGTAGACGTGCTGTGATGCAAGTATACAAAGCCCTGTATCCCTTATCATCACTGATACCTGCTGTGTCGCACACAGTGAGCATGTCAACGGGACTGACAATCTGCTCGAATTCCTTGAGAAAATACTTTTGAATCCTGTCACGCAACGCACCATTTACTGGATTGGTTATCATATTGATTACTTTCTGCTCTGGAATAATGTGCTCAAGGATAGATTCCTTAGTATTGGAACAACCTAATATTGCTTTAGCACATTCCCTGGACATCACATAGTTCAGAGTCAATGACATAACTATATGGAAAAGGAATGTAATGCTAGTTTTGAAGCTGTGATTACCTTGTTTGACGCACATGTCGCTTGCGAGCCCCCCCATCTTTGGAAAGAAGACTCAGAGGCTTGCGCTTTCGATGCCTTGCATTATATCCCACGGGGAGGTGAGTGAAATGATCGATACGTCGGCGAAGGTTCTAAGTGGAGTTTCGAAGACGGAGATAGTTCTCTATAGCTCGATCCTTGCTTTCCACACCTTCATGAAGATTCATCTTCTGCTCTGCATTCTCCTTCTCTAGATCCTTGACTCGAGCCAACATATGTTCCTTTGTGGCCATGAAAGTTGACGCACATTCTTCCTTTTCCGCCTTGCATAATTTTAGAAGCTTCCTGAGGTGATTTTGATTTGAGAGTTCCTGCAAGTATAAAGAATAGGGCCTCTGACAGTACCCTAAGAAACCATTATAACTGTCACCCAAGAAGCGTACGACCTGCGTGATATTACAAAAAGGGGGAGGTGCACCAGTCTGTGGATCAAGGGGATAAATGCTTCCATCAGTCCAAAGATCAATGGATTTTGCACCTTGAAGTCGTAGCACCTCAGCAGGAATACATCCCTTCGTTCGATTACTTCACATTGTGGCATACTCCTCGTCTAAGTCCACGTGCAAGCGAAACTTTGATTGCTTGTTGTTGGTGATGTCCCGTAGAGCCATTGTACCTAGCAAATGGAGATATAGGAGATGATGGATACAGAGATGGAAATGTGGATGGTGATGGAGATGATGGAGATGGAGGATGGAGGATGGAGGTGGAGGTGGAGGTGGAGGTGGAGGTGGAGGATGGAAATGTGATGGAGATGGAGAATGGAGGTGGAGGATGGAAATGTGGATGGTGATGGAGGAGATGAAGAAGGAGATGGTGATGGAGATGGAGGTGGAGGAGATGCAGATGGATACAGAGATGGAAATGGAGGCCTTGAGGAGATAGATATGGAGAGCTTGCTAGTGATGGAGATGGAGAGCTTCAGCTTGCAAGGATGTGTAGATCTGTACCTTCACAGGAGGGGACGGTGAGCTCTTCCATGAGAGCTGGTGGAGAGGATGATAGATATGGAGAGCTTGCTAGTGATGGAGATGGAGAGCTTCAGCTTGCAAGGATGTGTAGATTTGTACCTTCACAAGAGGGGATGGTGAGCTCTTCCATGAGAACTGGTGGAGAGGATGATGGAGTAGGAGGTCCAGATCTGCAGGCCATGGCTCCTAGAGAGAGAAAAAGAAGCCCTTACCCAAGTAAAACACCCTAAACGCATTTTAGAGAGAGAGTGTAGAGAGAGAGTGGGATCTGCAGCACCTCCAAAAAGGGAGGGAACAAAGTGACGAAAATTTTCAAACATTCTTTGTGAAAGGTACTTCACTACAAGACAAAAAGGCAGTTAGGTCCATATTCCTTCCCAAGGATAGAAGATCTAATGATTAGATCACCTTTTGGCCTATTTTCTTTTTTGTAGAAAAGGAAAAATGCATTTTCAGGCCTAGGCCACTAGCTTGGTCAAAGCTTGGATTAGCATTTTAAGCATTTCACTAAGTGTCCAAATAAAAGGGCCCAAGAAGACCCCAAACAAGTCCTAATGGATCACCTTCCAAAGGATTCGGGGCCTTATACATGGGTGTACCTAAAGTGGTACTCTTTACTGTCCTCAGAACTTGTGTTGGGCTTGAGTATGCGCATTTGCCATCTGAATTAGCTTTTCAAGACTTGGACCTACTCCGATATGCTTGCCATCTCATCTGAGTAGCTTCGAAGCTTACTTAATAAAGTTATTTCTTTTGTTCTATGGTGGCATGTGGTTGAGCGACAGCTACCTGGGCATAAAAAGGTGGGCAGTGGGGGCAAGGTGGAGGCTATAGGGTCAGTAGGGTTGCATGAATCGATGGGAAGTAGTATGTAAATTTGAAGGTCAAGAACCTTTACTTCAAAACAAGGAAAATTGTATCTATTTTTGTTTTTTATTTTCACATGTTATTAAATTGTATGTAAGAGGATATTTATGGACAACTAACCTCTTGCTGTTAGATCTATGATTGTGTGTTTGAAGACATTTCCTTGAGCATTTAAAGAAAATTTATGGATTTAACCAACTTATATAGCCACCATATATAGCCACCATGGTCGCCAAAAGTTATCCTTAATTAGCCACTCATCTCATCCATTTTAAACCATGGTGTCTGCACCATAAATGATGGAAAGCTCAATTGTCACCATAAATGATGGAAAGCTCAATTGTCACTATTGCAAAAAGCCAGCTACTTACAAGGCATCTTGTGCGTGTTATGTGTACTATGTCATGCCAAGTGACACACTAACACACCTTCTAATACACACTGGAGTTCATTCACATAGTCTCCAGGATGAAACATCAAAGGCATTGCTTGATAAGACTATAGCAATGGTTCAAAGAGTAATTAAAGTCGATACAAGTATTGGTCCAAGGAATGTGCATATGTGTGTTGCCAAGAAGTTGGTGCTAACTTCATTAGTCCAAGAAGGAGATCAAGGACATGAACTTTGAGATAAAGAACTCAATAATGTGTTAGAAGAGTTTGGCCCTTTGTTAAGGCCATATATACGAAGTGATTGTAGGATGTGTAAACGAAGTACCTACAAAAAGGTCCCATGATGCTGGCAAGACTAGTCAAATGATGTGGTTTTACAATAATGACATCATGCATACATGGGATGTGGATAAGAATATTACGAAGTGATTGTAGGATGTGCAAATGAAGTACCTACAAAAAGGTCCCATGATGCTAGCAAGACTAGTCAAATGATGTGGTTTTACAATAATGACATCATGCATACATGGGATGTGGATAAGAATATTTATCATCCCTGCAAGATTGTTTTGGGCTATCATTTTAATGGAATACCTTTATGTTGCTTTCAAGTGAAAAGAATAATGAACATACTCATGTGACGAGAGAGAGAGAGAGAGAGAGAGAGAGAGAGAGAGAGAGAGAGAGAGAGAGAGAGAGAGAAATGCTAGAGAGAGTGGGGGGAGAGAGATGCCTAGAGAGAGTGACAAATAGATATGCTAGTCAGAGCACAAAGAAAGAGATGTAGATGTCACAAAATTGCTCGAAATTTTTTGGAAACTGCTCGCTTGAAATTGCTCACCAAAACAAATCCCCCATGCAACTCTAATAGGGATTTTATGGCACTAGAGGAGGAGAAGAGGGTGCCAAATGTGGGGGTGTGTAATATGTTGGGGCGGGGCTGATCTAAGTATAGGCTTCCCATGTGGGAGGATTAGTGATAGGTGTAGATGGCTTCTTTTCTTCAAGGATATGCTAAGCCTTGGAGATATCTATGCTCACAAAAAGTCATTATAGTTCATACTCGCACTTAGCTAAGGATGCGAGCTTTTTTCAATGAGTGAGGTGACGGAAGAATGTAGGCTTTTTTTGGTGAGTAAAGCGATGAGAAAATATTTGCATTTCATATGTAGAGGTCTAGCCACAAGCTCTTTCCTATCAGAGGTGAAGTGTTATGGGCCCTATTGTGGAAGAGAGAGAGAGAGAGAGAGAGAGAGAGAGAGAGAGAGAGAGAGAGAGAGAGAGAGAGAGAGAGATCCTTTTGAACCAGAAGCTCTAGTTAACCCTCTCCTTGCACCTCTTTATTAAGAGAGATAAATAGTAGTTCAAATTTTCTCTTTGACTATAGATTCATACACATAAAGAAAGCCATTGCTTAAAACCACAAAACGTTTATTGAAACCATAAACAAAACCTCTAATTGTACTCTATATTTATTTCTAAAACCTTGTAGTATTGATAGATACTCAATAAGATGCTAAAAAACCATACATATTGAATGATCAACTTGGTTTTCTTGCCAACTTGTATCCATAGAGTCTTGAAAGTGGTAAGAAAAGAACTGGGTTGCCCAATACTTTGACTTGCTAAGCTCTCAGCTATTACATTTGATGTGATTTATGTGGATTTCCTAGTGTAAATATTCAGAATAGTGAAATGAATAGCTCATTAATGAAGAAAAAGTCCACACACAATAGTAAGATGGGAAAAGAGCATTGTAACTCATCAAACATAAAGGCATTGGGTTTATCCCTTATAAGCCAAAGTGTGGATAAAAAACCTTGGTTTAAATCCATTAAAGTTGTGAGAAAAGAAGACACTAGTGAATTTTTTGTGCGTTCGTTTGTGTGTGTGTGTGTGTGTGTTTGAGAGATTGATAGAGAGAAGGGACCATTCCAAAGAAAAAATAAAAGAATAAAAAAAGAAGAAGATATTTCACCATTTTTTGGTAAAATTTATAAATTAAAAATTTTCACTTTTTTAAAACACTGAAGTATATCAGGTAAACCCTAACCACATGCACACATCTCTCTCTCTCTCTCTCACACACACACACACACACACACACACACACACACACACACACACACACACATCTATATCTCTATCTCTATTATGGAGGCCAAGCTTATTTTCCCCAACAATGAAATAGGTGAGATGAGGGTGCCTTTGAGAAATGGAAAAGGCTTTGTGAACAAGGAATTTCTTATTCGAAAATGTTTACCATCACAATTCTCTTCTTTAGAGGTGATCACAATCACGATAGATAGAGAGACACGTGTTGCCATTGTTCCACTACAAGACGTAGAAGGTAAGGACCTCTACCTTCTTGATGACCTGATAACTCTTACATATAAGGTATGTGTAAGCTCAAAATCCAATACATCAACCAGTACATCTAATTATGTGAGTATTGAAAGTTCAATCGATTCTCATGAGAGACTTCTACAGAAGACATCTCTATTAGTTGTAATGCCTCTATTAACCCAATTACCCAACCATGAAGTATTTTAACCCTTGAAATCGAAAAGCACTTTAGAGTTCTTGTTGAACATGAGGAAGGAGAATACTTTGACAAAGCTAGTGAGATGTATACCACGGGTGTTTCAGGTGAATGAGCTTCCTAGATTCTATGATGGGGATGTAATATTTGAGTTTCCTACCACCATGGGTGGTGTTTGAGTAGGAATGCATGGCATGGATCATAAGTACGATGGTCACATGTGGACAAAGTCAGCTACATCGAATGTCAATTTTCTAGGGGTGTGTAGGATAAGTAATTGCATTGGTGAAACACATTGTTTACACACCACATGCCCTTGGTATTTGAACAATGGCTTCCCTAATGACATTAGTTTCAAAGGGTTCGTAAAGAAAACTTGTGCAGTTGGGGTCCTAGCCATTAATGATGGAAAGCTCAATTGTCACTATTGCAAAAAGCCAGCTATTTGCAAGGCATCTTGTGTGTGTTATGTGTATTATGTCATGCCTAGTAATGACAGACTAACATGGCTTCTAATACACACCAGAATTCATTCACATGGTGTCCAGGCCGGAACATCAAAGGCATTGCTTAATAAGACTAAAGTAATGGTTGAAAGATTAATTAAAGTCGATCCAGGTTCTGGTCCAAGGAAGGTGTAGATGTGTGTTGCCAAGGAGATTTGATGCTAGCTTCATTAGTCTGAGAAGGAGATCAAGGACATGAGCTTGGAGATAAAGAATTAAATAATGTGCTAGAAGATCTCGGCCCACTAGTTGAGAAAAAGTGGTGAATTAATTTAGAGAAGAATTTGTTAAGGCCATGTCAATTTTCTTTCTTATAGGTTTTGAAGGTTCAGTAGCTCATACACGTCAAGGACCACCCAAGTCATCATTTGGCTATGATGACTTGCTACGTTTGAAGATGGATTACAATTATGACTTCTTCCATGGAAGCCGATTTCCAAGTCAAGGTAATGAAACTGAACGTTGTTTTCAAGATGTCTATTAAAGGACCAGCCTTAGGTGTTGAGCTCGTCAATAGAATGAGGCGTTCAAGGAATGGTGATCTAAGAAGAGCTTGGATCCAATTTGACCACACTAGACACATCATGGATTGGGTAACAATGGCTTGTCACATTTATGATCCAAGGCAGTAATAATGGCTTGTCTAGTAATAATGGATTTGAAAAAATGTATTTCTTTGTTTATGACCTCTTTTAGCATATTAACCTTTAGTTGCAGCTGCTCTGCAGGAGCTTGCAGGAGCTTCTAACTATTGCAGCTTGTAAGATTAAAGAGGAGGATAAGACCTCCCAAGTATTATTTTGGGAGTGCATAAATAATGTCATGTGGTGACACATGGATTTGAAAAGGCAAACTTATTTAGTTTTATGGCAGATGAAGCCCAAGAAAATTGGAATGCCATTAGAGAAGTCTACAATGAAGGACAAGAAAGAAAAGTTTCGGAACGCTCACGTTTATTTCATTGGGCACAAAGGCTAAATATACATACCACAAAGTATTTTATAAAGGCCTTCTAAGACATGCATGAGAGCATGTGCAAGAAGTGGCGGATAGAGTCAACAAAGAAGACTGCACTAGCTCAAGGGTGACTTATCCGACAATGGTGGCATAGTGAAAATGTAAAAGATTCAAATAAAGCTGCCATGGACCTTTGGCTGAGCTGGTGGGAGTGTGCATAGCACATTGGGGAAATTTAATGATTTCGGTATGTAAAAGAACCATTGCCTTTTAAAAAAAGTGTCTTTAATGATATTTCTAATATGTCTCTAACTATTCCATAGATGGCGAAGAGCGATGATCAGCCATGTACGCCACAAACAAACTTGTGAGAGTCTACACATGGAAGCTGGTTAGCCGGGGAGAGTTTCAAATAAAAAATAACACTCTACAATGCATGTGCATCATACATGGCTAATTCTTTATTGCAGAGTGCAAAACTAAGAGCCAAGCACCTTCTTTGCTGCCAAGTGGCAGGATATTGCCGAGCGTCGACAATATGACGTGGTAGCTAACTACCATGTCGCCTGCCACAATATCACGCATGCAGGGGCAAACATGGGTGGCGTTCTTTGATCTCATGCGGTGTTGGTTCTCAAGCAATGTTGTTGTTCATGTTCATGTTCAACAACGGCATTCTTTATTTGTGTTCGTGTTCAACGTACCACAATATATAGGCGTTCTTTGTTCGTGTGGTCTTAAACATCGTTCAACACGCAGTCCAATAGTGTTCGTCGTAATATTCAACGGCCACAATTGGCATTCTTTATTCGTGTTCGTGTTCAACCACAGTCCGCATTCATTGTTCTCAAATAGCGTTCAACACAGCCGCACTGTTCATGTTCAACCACCACGGCTGTGTTCGTGTTCGTGTGCCTAATCATCATCTTACTTATGTGCCGCCCCAAAATAAATCTCTTCATAAATGAAAAGATAGAGCCTTTCTAGTTTACAATATAACTATCATTTTACTAATGAGGGTCAGTAGACTTCCGTTTTCACTCTGTAGCACATGCCACTTAAGAGAATAATGCTGATGTGCTTCCTTATTATTATGTTTTTGGTTGAATTTTTGTGGATTTTTAAGACATCGATTCTTTTCAATAACGATCTTTAATTATTTTGGTATTTTAAAGAATGATTACAAAACAAGGTATCGATTTATAGTTTAGAATAAAGAATAATTTTAGCTGATGCTTAGCTTCATATCAATTACATTAGAGCTAGAGTAATTTAAGCTGATTTTGTAGCTGATGTTTAGCTTTATATCAAATACCTTAAAGCTAGAGTAATTTATGCTGAGCTTAAATGCCGCTTAATTATTAATTTTACAAATTATTTGATTTTTTTTATTTTCTTAAAAAAATTCAATTAAAAAAATTCAACTGATTTTAATTGTAGCTTCAAAAGGACAATGCTGTCTTTTTGTTAAATATGATGGGCGGCATATATATAATATTTTCTTAGATTTCATTAAAAAAAGTGAGAGAATGCTTTTTATAAAAATAAGTGACATTTTTTTCAATTACAAAGATTATAAATAGTTGTATCTTATTAAAACAAAATGTTTTTGTTTGCGGGTGTAGGTTACATATAGACAGGGCATACCGTCTTATAGTGACCATCAACATAGTCAAAAACCTGAAGAGAAGGAATTTCAGCCCAAATTTGAAGGACCCAATTTCCAAGTCACGGTGGAGGGAAAGTCTAGGAAAAATACACAGGTATTTTTCTAACCTTTAATCTCATATTTATTGCTGATGAATCAAGAGGTTAAAACAATGTTTTATGCAAAAACCTTTCCACATATAAATTTTATTTATTCTTAATCTTGATTTAAACCTTCAATTTTTTAAGGTTTTCTAAAGTTGCAGATTTTTTGAGCTAAAACATAACTAACATGACTTGGATTTTGCACATTTTTCAAAATTGAGAATCTAAATTTACAGGTACAAACAAAAACGTTTGGAGTCCATTTGTGAACCCTGGTTTTGTGTTGCACTATGCACATGTCTTTCCAAAGAGTGAAGGAAAGGTCTGGTGTGACTGGTTTCTTTCAAAATGTTTTGATCGGAAGGCCCAAGGGGCCAATCTAACTAGGCTCTATAAGTCTGCAATTGTAGCCTCCTACATGCCAGTGCAGGGGGGGAATGCTTGTGTAAACTAAGCATGATTAGGTCCTTCCTAATCTCTCATTTTCTTGGATTAAATTATATAAATTTTTGGCTTTGTATACATCCCATATTCTTCCCTTAACTCCCAAAATAATCCACAAGAGAAAATGTTTGAAAATCATTATTCTAGCTCAAGATATTCCACATATAGCACTTATGTGTTTTTTAACTTGCATACTCACACCTTGTTCCCTTTTACTCACAACTTGATATGTGTCGATCTTAGCTTAGGATTTCTATCCCATTTATCAACTACTTAGCAAAGGCTTAAATAAAACCTTAAAAAAGTTTTTAAAAAACATTTAAACAAAGGCTTAACAATAAAGCCTTGGTTTAAGAAAAGGCTTAATAAAATACTTACAAAAGGCAAAAGGCTTGAAACAAAAATTGTTAAATTAATGAACATCTTGCATCTAAACCTCTATCAATTTCAAGAATAATTCATCCTCATCACTATTTATGGTAGACTTTTGAGGTCCTTTTCACTTCCATAAATACAACCCCCGGGCCCCGGGGCAACTTTCTTATTATCCACCACCACCTAGACTAGAAGGACACAAGCAATGATGCCATATGCTTATTGTATACCACAACCCAACATGACCAACCCATATCAGTAAACCAAATTGGGGGGGACCTCCATGGCCCAACACTAACCAGCCAGATCATATAACTTCATGTAGTGCTGATGTCCCACATGGAACGTGAGTCATGTAGATGTCCATGGCATCGATTGCCAAAACAAGAAGACTTATTGATATTTTCCATGGATTTTGTATTCAGTGTCTCATGTATGGAAGCGACTTTTATTAATATCTCATGTGCGATTGCAATGTGTTAGTGTGTGCATGTGTCAATAACCCGAGAGAGAGAGAGAGAGAGAGAGAGAGAGAGAGAGAGAGAGAGAGAGAGAGAGAGTAATGTTAGGGCCAGAGAGAGTTTAAGAGAGTAATGTTAGAGCTATCTATGTGTGAAAGATCTTTGTCCCCTCTGCGCAACGAATTCAGGGGTGCTAGCAGCGGAAGTAGCACTTCTTGCACGGGGCAGGGTCCCTCACTCGGGGCCTTGCCCACGGATATCTAGACAAGAGACTAATCCCTTGGTTCTTCCAAAACCGAACCCGGAAAAACTTCCCTCACCCACCGGAAAAACTTCCCTCACCCGAAAAGCACGGGCGATTCCTCGAGGATAGTTTTACTCTAACGTAGTCAAAAGTCTTAAGTAACTGAGTTGATCTGACCGAGCCTGTAAGTCCCATAGTTAGATCAAGGAAAAGATTGCACTTGGATCATAGAGGCCAATGCTTTTTTCCTCATTGAGAGAGACACAACCGTTGATTCTTTTCCATAGAATAATTTTTATCCGGGATTTATTTCATCTATCATACCATAATAAAATTGAGTCTCATTTTAGGGATCCATTAGTCCAGCCTAACTCCATCCAGACCCATGGGTTAGCCAACCGCCCAACCATTGTAGTGATGGGATCCAATTAGGAATTTGGTTAGGTTTTGTCCCAGGTACCAGGGAAAAGAGTTCCCAGGCCCTCTAGCCGGATATTCATGCAAATTTAAAACCAGTCACACCACTTACACACCCCCAATATGAAATTGCCTTTTTCACAGATTCAATTGTCTTTAAAACAATCATTTAATGAAACCATAGAATCACTGATCATAATCCTTCAAAATATCTCGTTGAATCCTAATTTCCAATCATTCCTTCATCGCTGTACCTATGGCATCATTGGCAACTAAAACGCTCACACCTGTCCACTCAGGGGCCTTTTCGATAGTTCCTAACTCATAGTACCCGGTAATATAATCACATAAAAATATCTAGATAGAATCTATGTTGAAGATCAGCAAGATCAAAACAGATCCATATAAAAGAGCCATGGACTCATCCGTTGAGACCAGCAAGGTCAATCAACCAGATCCATGCCCGAATTCAGAAAATAACTCTTACTCCTTGTTCCAATATCTTCTCCGATATACATGTGGGTATCTTTGGCGACCCAGAGCCCAAGCACCGTATGGTTAGCACCCTCTAGGATCCTTCGCAAGTCACCTAGCGCTTCACTCATAGGCCGCTTCCTTGGTCCCTCATCCACTGTACCGGAAGCTCACCATTTAAATCGAATCGAGGCTGTGACCTCGGCCGACCTTGCTACGCGAGACGTCCTGCGTTGATTCACAAGGTTTGAGTCTGATAAGATTTTTCTTGAACTATCTTTCTTGAAAAGTTTTGATAATTCAGTTCCTATTTTACTGAATTTCTTTCTTTGAATATTCACTTAACTGATCTACAAATTCCAATGAGAAATAAATTAATCATTTATCTAAATATTTCAATCTCGATAGACCTCCTAAATTGTCTTTCTACAATCCAATGAATATAAAACAATAGAAATTTCTCCCTTAGAGTATTTAACCATTCATTTATCAAATACTCATAGCATTTAAGAGAATTCTAATTTTGATATAAAAATAAATGCTTTATGCATCTTTCTATGCATAAAATCAATTTTAATGAGAATAACACTTTTGAAATAAAAATAATTTCTTTATGCATCTTTCTGTGCATAAAATTAAATTTAATGAGAATAACACTTTTGGAATAAAAATAAATTCTTTATGCATCTTTCTATGCATAAAATCAAATTTTATGAGAATAACACTTTTGGAATAAAAATAAATTCCTTTATGCATCTTTTCTATGCATAAAATCAAATTTATTGAGAATAACACTTTTGAAATAAAAATAATTCCTTTATGTATCTTTTCTATGCATAAAATCCAATTTAATGAGAATAACACTTTTGGAATAAAAATAAATTCTTTATGCATCTTTCTATGCATAAAATCAAATTTAATGAAAATAACACTTTTGAAATAAAAATAAATTATTTATGCATCTTTTATGCATAGAAATCAATTTTGATGAAAATAACTCTTTTATAAAAAAAATCCCATTATGCATCTTTCTATGCATAGAAATTAAATTCAATGAAAATAACACTTTTATAATAAAAAAAATTCCATTATGCATCTTTCTCTGCATAGAAATTAAATTCAATGAAAATAACACTTTTATAATAAAAAATTTTCATTATACATCTTTCTATGCATAGAAATTAAATTCAATGAAAATAACACTTTTATAATAAAAAATTTTCATTATGCCTGTTTCTTTGCATGCATAGAAATTAAATTCAATGAAAATAACACTTTTATAATAAAAAATTTCCATTATGCATCTTCTATGCATAGAAATTAAATTCAATGAAAATAACACTTTTATAATTAAAAACATTTCCATTATGCATCTTTCTATGCATAGAAATTTGATTCAGTGAAAATAACACTTTTATAATAAAAAAAATTCTATTATGCATCTTTCTATGCATAAAAATTCAATTCAGTGAAAATAACACTTTTATAATAAAAAAATTTTCATTATGCATCTTTCTATGCATAGAAATTAAATTCAGTGAAAATAACACTTTTATAATAAAAAAATTTTCATTATGCATCTTTCTATGCATAGAAATTAAATTCAATGAAAATAACACTTTTATAATAAAAAAATTTCCATTATGCATCTTTCTATGCATAGAAATTAATTTTAATAATTAATATTAGATTTCCATGCATATTCATATGTGAATATGTACATGGAGTAAATTAGAATATTTCTTTTAGAATGCACAAACAGTGGGAATTACTCTTTTAGAATAACAAAAAATAAACTTCCTTTTCCACAAAAATTCAAGAAAAATTTGCCATAACCTCCTTTGTATGGCTGACCATTTCTCAATTTTTAACATTCTATTTTCAATTTAAATTAACCCCAATTAGATATAAAAGATTCTAATCTACACAATTTTTAATTTCCAAGAGATAAACAATAAGAAAAGTTTAATCAATCTATTTGCTAATCATTCTAGGATAAAGAAAGGCTGAATTGTAAAGAAGAGAAGGGGGTGGCCTTTCCATCAAGGCATAGCATCAGATTTTAATTCAAACATTTACAAAAAGCATAAAAATTAAGGAAACCATAGATTTAAAATTCACAATAAGTAAGAAAATTAGCTTACATGGAGTTGTAAGCTTTCCTTTGGCTTGAGGGATTGAGGGTTCTACTCTTGTTTGCAACAAGAGTGGCCACCAATTTCACTTGAAGAGGATTAGGCCAAAAACAATTGAATTATCAAGAAATTCAATGTTAAATGGCTCAAGACAGGGGCAGAGTAACAGTGCATAAACACAATTAAGCTTTTACAAAGGGGGAGGCTTCTATTTATAAGAAAAAGTGTGTCTCATACCAAGCAAATTGATTCTAGAATTTTCCAAATCAGTTTGGTGAATTTTTGACCATTTTTGGGTCAGTTCAGCTTACTTTTTGGATCCAGTTTGAATTAGGAGAGAGGAGAGATGAAATATCTCATTTTATTGATTTAAAATTGGGAGGTAATAATGAGAAAAATGTTCCTAATTCATGAGGGGAGATCTCCACACTGACGTGTCAAAACTTAGTTTTTTAAATTCATTTCTTTGGTCCTTAGTCCACTCTTCACCTTATGTGAGCATTTACTCATTTTTGGGGAGTTTTTCTTTTATTCTTCCATTTATCTCCTCCCTACATTTGGATTAATCTGATTGGTCCATAGGAACCTTTATTCAAAATTTTCAGAAAATGTGGACCCTCAAGCTAAGGTCCTTTTTACCTATTTTCAATTTATTCCAATTGCACATTGGAAAGTTCTTTTTGAATTTCTGTTTCAGAGAAAATCATTTTAATAAGAAGGGATATTTTTCCATCCAAAGATATCTAAGAACTGAATTATATCTCTCTAGAATATTTTCTCTCTCTAGTCCAAAACAGATAGAAACAAGATATGTTATTATTCTGAAAAGGGGATTGATTATAGGAGGGGGAGAAACTGGACATCTTGAGGGGCTGGGGGAGGAATCTTACAATGTGATACAATTTCAACCGCTTTGCCAATTTCACAAAACTGCTCGCACGAAATTTCTCACCAAAAAAATGCACTCGAGTTGCATAATGGTAGAGCCAAGGATCATAAAGACCTCCATATAGAGATCATATTCACCCTTGAGGTAATCATTAAGGAGGAGAGAGCACGAAAGAGTAATGTTAGGGCCAGAGAGAGTTTAAGAGAGCAATGTTAGAGCTATCTATGTGATACGATTTCAACCACTTTGCCAATTTCACAAAACTACTCACACGAAATTTCTCACCAAAAAAATGCATCCGAGTTGCATAATGGTAGAGCCAAGGATCATAAAGACCTCCATAGTGAGATCATATTCACCCTTGAGGTAATTCATTAAGGAGGAGAGAGCACGACAAAGTAATGTTAGGGCTAGAGAGAGTTTAAGAGAGTAATGTTAGAGCTATCTATGTGATACGATTTCAACCACTTTGCCAATTTCACAAAACTGCTCGCACAAAATTTCTCGCCAAACAAATGCACCCGAGTTGCATAATGGTAGAGCCAAGGATCATAAAGACCTCCATATAGAGATCATATTCACCCTTGAGGTAATCATTAAGGAGGAGAGAGCACAATACTAATGGATCTATTGCTTCTTTATGGATTTTAGGAAGGCCTTTGACTTAGCACTAAGATCATGGATTTTTACTTGCTTGTAGGAGCTCCAATTTGTACTGTGTGGGAGGATGTGGTGGTAATATCACCATATGAGTCCATGACTAGTCAGATTCAGGCATCAAGAAACATTGCATCATTATTTCAGTCAAATATTATTGTATAATCTCTCTTAAATGTTTAAATGTGTACATTGATAAGATATTGACTGAATAAGGAGCACATGATCATGGATAGCCCTTACATTGGTGCCTATCCTCTTATATCTAGAGCACACAATTCTTATGTCATACTCCACAGGGGGACCACGATGCAGTTTAGACCTTTTGTGATAATAGGTATCTCACAATCAATCTTAGTAAAGCCATGATCATTCTCTTTACTACCTAACATTTGGTTGCATCCAAACATCCTTCTCATACAAAGGTGATGGAATTAACAAAGTTCCTTTTTATGTGTGTCCTACAAATGATGAGAGCTTGAGGAAGAGTGATGGATGTGTGTGTCAGAGCTAATTTTCACGAAAAAGGGGTACACATTTGTAGCAATCGTAAATCCTGCAAATGGAAAGGATTTCTTTGATGTTATATATAAGTACCAGGATTGGCATGAGAAGCAACAACAATTCACAATAGAGAAGCTGCAACTCATTACCCGCTCGAGCTTGCCTCTAAATGAGTAAGTCTAGTCTGCTGTGTAAAAATAGCAAGTTGGTTCAAATAATGTTTGAGAGTGTAATGTATGGTTGCTCTATTTTTGTAGAAAGAGCAAGCTGGTTCAAATAATTACAAAAGGAGAGAATGCCTTGAAGACTGCACACAGTGCAGAGAACTTGCATTCCATGCGTTCTTCAACAAACACGTGTATTGGCATCACTTAATAAACACATCACTTGATGTGAAGTGCAAAATGGAAGAAGAGAAGCCAATCTTGCGGGAGGTTCACACACGAAAGGAGGGAAGAAAGATTATTTGAGCGATTGCAAAGCAAAACACTTCGACACCGCATTTGTATCTTGGTAAAAAGCAATGTGGTTTTTTAAATATATCACCGAAGCACATGGTCTATTTTGGGAACCATCACTGATATAGCCGATAATATAATTAGGAGAAAGATCTCACAGTAAGTACATGAAAACCCAAACTTGTATTTTGAACATAACTATTTTTAGTTCCAACACGTTTGTAATATTAACTTGGCTCCCAAGCATTACAATAGGTTGGCAAAGTTTGTTGGGGGCTTGAACGAGTCCGAAAATATAGGAAGCCAGCCCTCATCTTTGGAAGGATGTTCAATGGTGTGGGCAGATTTTCCAACAAGGTTACCTATAGATAAGGAAACTCTGCTAGTCTCTCGTTTGGAACATTTTGAAGAAAGAGCTTGTCGAGGCTGCATGTGTTCTTGCCAATGAGTTCTTAAGAGAGGATGCAACCTTTGTAACCACTTGCATTCGGTGATCATTTTGGTGACGTAATGGAGACCGTCAGAGTGCATGATCTTGATCTATAATGCACTTTATATCTTGAGTTGCAAGAGAGCTACCATCACTCTCACGAGATAGATTTTGAAGAGGTATTAACCACCACTTTCTTTTCTTCTAGTATTGGAAATTAAAGAAAACTCTAAATCATTATTCAAACAAATGAGGTGTATGTCATGAGTGTGTAGGTATTAATGTTGATTGTTGGGGTGTTTGTTCGACACCCACCAAGCGTCTGACCTCTAACATATATGAGAGTGAACGGTAAGGATTCATTTGCTCTACGACGTCTGGGTTTACACACTACACTAACCTTCTAAGTGAATCACTCCGCCTAAAAGGATCAACCACCATGTCGTGCAACTGAGCAACCCATTAAGACTGCAAGGTATAGAATAAACACTACGCGCTTTTTATTGGTAATGATTTGGTACAATGTAAGACAATGATTTTAAGTTTTTCATTTTTGGCAGGTTGCTCCTTGGTACTTTCACAATGGAGGGGGAACTAGTACTTGATTTCTTTGCATGGACTGGTGTGAACTATCTTGCAAAAGTGTGAAATGTGTGTTGGTGTGTACATGTGTCAATATCCCAATAAAGAGAGAGAGTGAAAGAGAGAGATAAATGTCCCATGTGTTACATGTGAAATATATTACAAAAGTTTGGAATGTGTTGGTGTATGGGTCAATATCCCGAGAGAGAGAGAGAGAGAGAGAGAGAGAGAGAGAGAGAGAGAGAGAGAGAGAGAGAGAGAGAGAGAGAGATAAAATGTCCTATGTGTTATGATTTTGACCAATCACACTTTTTGGTGTTTTCCATGGATTTTGTATTTAATGTCTCATGTATGGAAGTGACTTTTATCGATATCTTGCAAAGAGAGTCTACATGTGAATTGTGTGTGTGTGTGTGTGTGTGTGTGTGTGAGAGAGAGAGAGAGAGAGAGAGAGAGAGAGAGAAGTGAGAGAGAGAGAGAAGTGATGTTGCCTACTTCCTTGCATCCTACTGGGCTTGACCGTGCCACCTATGATAATCATCTTGATACACTTTTACAATAAACTTACTACAACGGGTTTCCTTGCCCTAGAAATATCTACAAAAGGTAAATTGCCTTGGTATGTAGCCCTTCTAATTTTAGTAGAGGATCATGAAATTAAGGGGACCTAGTGGTTACACTCATTAGCATGGAGTACACACATGTCCCATTCATCATTTTAGGGAGCACCTACACATGGAAGATTGCCTCCATGAGCTTGCTCTAGCCAAGAAGATAACCAAAATGGTAATATGTCAAAAAGGTACAATATCCTATGGCGGCTGGTGCCTTTTATAGTCCCAAGGCCCCCACATGCCCTACACAACATAAGTGCAAATGCCCCTAATCCCCATGTGCCTAGGCCTATCCCCCATACGTATGTGCTCACTAAGATTCTTTCATTACAAACCATCCCCTCCTAATATAATTATTTTCCTCCTCAAAATCAAAGGTTGGTTGTGTACACATATACAAAGGTTATACACAGAAGCCAAAAATCATGACATAAGTCATTGTCATGGAAGACCCAAATACCATAACATGAGTAGTATGACCTTTAGGGTCAAAGGGAAAGGCTGAGGGAGTCCCACTGATGATGAAGCTAAGAAATCTCCCACTAGGATCAAAGGAAAAATGTGAGAGACCATTTTAAAACCCACTAGGATCAAAGGGAAAATGTGAGAGACCATTTTAGAAACCACTCTTGAGATGGTGAAGCTAAGCAATCTCCCACACCTGGATCACCTGGATCAAAGGGAAATTGTAAGAGACCACAGTCGATGATGTAGATAGCCGAATATCCCCTAGGGTTAAATGGAAAGTGCAAGAAGTCAATGTCAATGATGCGGCTAGGTATGAGTCCTCTTGGGTCAAATGGATAAATGTAGTATACATCATGGACTCTCAGATCTAATGTGACAATGGCTCTCGGGTCAAAAGGAAAGCTCAAGTCCAAGGGATAGATCATAAGCCATCCTCGTGACCATAACATGGAACTAACATCTAGGGTATTTGCCAAATGAAAGAAAAACTCCTAACTGTAATGTCTAATGGTCCATGTAGATCAAGACCAAGAGATGCATGTGAATGGTATGCCATATAGTCATCTACCATACATCCCAAGTGGCATATGATGCACCCGAAGATGAATGTCTTGGCTTCAAAGAAACTAGGGTTGTGCAAACAATCATGGAAGCTGAAGAAACACATCTCAAAGTTGGCATCATGTAGGAATTCATGTGAATCAATGTCATCATCCACTATATCATAGCTCGAATCATGTGGGGCATGATCCACTCCATCAATGTGTATATATGCACGATCCAAAATATGCAACATGTCCTCATGTGTAAAACCCATCGCATATGTGTGGTCCTCCAAATCAAAGCCATAATCAATAAGATCACCATAAGCATCATGATCATTGATTACTGATAAAGTATCCACACATGCGAAGAAAGTGGCATCATCCATCATATCACTGACCATGTCATCTTCACAATCTCTAAACTCATCATCACGATGATGGTTAGTGTCCATCAATGGAATCCATGTATAACCTATATCCCAAGATAGGTCAACCTCTCTAATTACTGGATCTAGGAAAATGCCCAAATCAAATACAAAGCTCTCTAGATCCATATGCACAATCTTACGTCTCCTATAAGGTCTAACCTAAGAAAAATCATCACTACCCCCCATGAGCTATCCCTCACTACTCAAATACATGAACTCTATCCACACGAACATTGTTAGGAATGCTATGAATACTAGAATTAGTGGTTGTATCACCAAACAATATCTCCACAAATAGAAATCCTAAAAGAATAGCCTGATTCATCTAACACTAGGAACTCGGGTCTATGTTCATAGTTGTCTCTGTCACTCGTACGCGGAGTATCCCTATCTTCAAGTGTGATAATGGATTCAAATGCACACTATCCTCTAGAATGAACCCTTTAAAAGATCCTTCTTCACTACCTCCACACCCAAAGTACAACAAAGTAGAAGAATACTTGAAGCATGGTGAATGATAGGATTAAAAAATGGAGGCTTATGTCGTAGATCTCAGCATACTCTTAGCCCAAATTATGGAGCACAACTTCCACATGCAAGCCTCTGCCAACTGCATGCTCAAGTGACATGCTAGCACCTTGATAATAAGGATAAATTCCCAGGTTATGAGACAAAGGTGGATCATGTCACCAAGGAAGCTAAGATTAAGCAAAAGGAGTTAAATATGCCAACCAAGGCCTTACCACACAAATACAAGCACTCCTTGAGTAGGTGGAGTCCCATAAGCAAGAAGTGTTAAGTGAAAGATCCCATAATACATAGCTGCCAGATCTAAGTGGAGAGCCTCACCAAACAACACAAGCTCAAGGTCACTAACTTGCAAGACAAAGCACATACATAGATGCTAGATGTACAGGCCAAGAACAAATGAGAAGGATAGCTATTGTGCCTTGGAAAAAAGACAAGAAGAAAAGGAGAAGGAACTGGAGGTCATGGAAACGGGCTTAAAGTAAAAAAATGGTAGCCTTGGAGGCTAGGAAATCACAAAGTTCTCTACCCACAGAAGTAATAGAGGAATCAGAGGCATTACCAGCTTTCAAAGCATCAAGCACATCTGACCCATGGTCAAGTACATCCAAGGAACTCCCCTAGTGGAAGACTCTACCCAACATCCCCTCCTGTGCATGCTCAATCATAGCCAAACCCACTCCATTATCATGGCAAACATAAGCAGCATCCGGATCCGCATCGGAAGCTTCAAAGTCACTCTCCGAGTTACTCTCCAAACTATTGTCCCCATCCTCGAGGTCTGCAATCGTATGCTTAACATCGAAAAAGAGGCGTCCTGCTGCATATGTTGCCAATGCACTATCCTGCAACAACAAGGAATCTCCTCTTCGAGGGTGTTAGGAGTGCCATTCCATGGCTAGGGAAACATCTTTGAGAAACTGCTTTAGCTCCTTTTTACTCTTCAAAAGGCTATCATTATTGCGTTCATTCCTCCGCTTGAGCCACCTCCATTGTGGACATCCTCAAACTTCTCGGAAAATGCAGTTGGGCATACCCGAGATCTATGACCTTGGAATCCACATTGGCCACATACATGGTACAAGCAGTCATTGGTTCTATGGCCATGTTGGCCACACTGCTTGCAAGTCATTCATTCAGTAGACCGATGCTTCTTGTTGCCACAATTCCTTCATGCTCTCGGACCCATTACCCAAGTCAACTCTGCTTTACAGTTTATAACCTTCAGAACGTAGCACATATTTTGTATCTGGATTTGGTCGAATCTGATTGTGCACTATTGCTTCTAGTTGAGAAAATTGTCATAGTCTCAGCTCTCGGCTACTACATTCGGAGTACTAGAAATGATGGCTTCCGGACAAATTAATGCAAACCTCCAAAGAGCGGATTATGATGAGCTCCCTTTTCCTAGAGCAGCCAGTTATGGTCATGTGGAGAGTTTTGGGCACATGCCATAGAGAGATCCTGAACCCCTCGATTTCAGTACACCGACCACAAAAGAAGTTAGTGTACTGGCGCACAGATATATTTGGACTCTTTGATGGCCCTCTCATGCGCAAGAGTGTACGAGGGATCTTGTGTAGGGGTGGCTAACATGGGTGTGTGTCTTGTCGTAGCATGATGGGACAGGGTGGCCAGTTGCTGGGTCGGGATACCTGTTCTGCCTTAAGATTCAGCAGGCGGAATTCCTGATCCGCCTCCAGATTTAGCAAGCGAAATGCCTGATCTACCTCCGGATTTCATCAAGCGGAATGCCTGGTTCGCCTCCAGATTTAGTAGCGGAATGCTTGATCTGCCTCTAGATTCAGCAAGCGGAATGCCTGATCCGCCTCCGGATTCCATCAAGCGGAATCCAGATTCAGCAAGCGGAATTGCTCCACCTCCGAATTCACTTCGGCTTAAAGGCTTGACTAGCGGAATAGAGGGCCTCGCACCTATATATTTCCATCGATAAGAGAAGCACAGATGGCAGCAACCATTGAAGCAACCTTCCCGTTGCTTGCAAGGGTCTCCCCCAGATAGCAAGAATTATCACACTGAATAGGTAGTGGCCGTCGCACGACCTCCTCACAAAGCAAGCGAGACAAGCAGCCACTCAGCTAGAGTAGCCTCTACAATTAGCTACTCTACTCAGCTAGAGTAGCTCCACCTTTAAATAGGTGAGCAAGTGGACCTTAAGTCCATTCACACTCACACCTTTCTCTTCCCCTTCTACATAATCTTGGTCTCTTAATACCCCCCCTCAATACCAACAACTATGAAAGAATGGAATAGGCATAGGATGCTTTTATAACATTAGGCGTACAAGGTTTGGAATATAAGTGTGGTTATCTAGGATTTACAAATATGTTCCTAAAGCCTTAGAGGCTAATACAATGTTGCCATCTAAGTCTTTATTTGTTGTTGTCGAGATGAAGATGTACACCTCAATGATGGTGCACTCCACTCTTTGTGTTTGCTTGACTTCTTGTAGATGACATGTTTTAGACATACATGCCATTGCTTCCACCACATGCTTTCCACCTTGACCATTCTCACACAATGATCAAAACAAGGCTGCAACCCTTGCTTAAGTGGTTTGCTTATAGATGTTCTGTCAACATGCTTGATGTTTCCTTGAATACCATATCTCTTCGATGGGTAATGAGGTAGATTTAAATGGGAAAGGGAAAGGGAGGGTCTTACCACTTGCCTTATGAATTGGTCAAGGGCAGTGTCTACTCCACAATTACAACAACTTTTGTGCATGTTGGTTACATAATACCCATTAGGGTTTGAAGATTCAAGCTTAATGAGAGTGAGTAAGTGGTTGAGATAAATGCTCAAACCAATAAGGTTTATCATCCTTGGCTCAAGAAGGAGAGGGCATGGCTCATAATGTTGCCAATGCCTCTTATAAAAACAATGCCAAAAGATGCTTAAAACCATGATAAACAACAAGGTAAAGCACTTAGGGATGCTATGCTCAACCTTACAACTCATCTTAGATGATGAAAGTGTTGAATATGCAGCGGAATAACATGCCTTGGGCTTGGGAAATGAGAGCATACGGCTTAGGACATGCCTATGCCTCTTACAAACAAGGGCCTCAAGGATAATACACAACAACATTGACGATGAACACTTAGTGTACATGTGTTCAAGTTTAAACCACTCAAATATTGAGTTTATTAATGAAAAACCTAGAGATCTTCAACCTCTTTAGCTTATGAGATGAAGACAATTGGTTCATGGTTGCACCATTTCTCTTTGGAAGAAACGGGTTGATGATGAAGACTTGTAATGTGGCACTTATGGTGTGTGCCCGGCCTCCAATGTTGATGAAGAAGAGCCTTCTTAATGTAAATGACCTCCTCCTTTGATGGTTAAGACCACCTTAGTGTTAAGCAACACTTTGGTTGATGATTAATATCACCATTAGCGTGTATAAAACACAATTAGTACTAAAAAGTATATTTTTAGTGTCAAATAACACTTATTTTGGTGATTAGTTCACCATTAGTATTTAATAACATTATTAGTGATTAATAACACTATTAGTGTTTAAGAATACTTTATATTAACCTCCTTTTGTTGGATTAACAGCTTAATTAGTGTTAAACAATACAATTAGTGCTTAAAAGCACACTTTGAACACTTTGAAAGTTTTGAAAGCTTGAAAGTTGATGTTGATGTTGAAGCTTGATGAGCATGAGGCTTATGGATACCTCATGTGGATGGAATCTCTTCAAAATCAAGAGAAAGATCAGCTACACTCATTCACAACACCACTTGAATGATTAAAGCAAGGGAGTAGGTGATTAGAGCAAGAAAATATTCACACTTGAAGCTTTAATGGAAGCTTGAAGGAGAAAGTGAAGAGGCGCCTGGTCTTTTGACTGCAGCCGGTGCCTCGAAGCTTTGTTGAAGCTCAAACTAGAGCTGTGGACCCTCCACTCAATGGGCTACCATAGCCCTTAAAGCCCATCCCTAATGGTGGTCTACAGTCGGGCAATGGCTATACGACCAGTGCAGCAGCAGAAAACAGCAGGCGGCGCACTCAAAAACAAACACCGCAGCAGCGTAGGGAGGAATCACACAATTAGTTGTACGAAATCAGCCGCCCAGGTGTCCTTTACATCTTCCATGTTGAAGTCTCAGAGAGATATGGCCTCTACACGCTGCTGGAAGTCCTCCACCATGAGAGGGTTGAGCTCCACACAAGAAAGATAAGGAAAAAATGAAGAAAAATGACCTAATCTACACCACAAGTGGTTCTAATCAACCAAGCTCTAATACCATGTTGAGAAAACGTGGTGCTCATGCTAGATCAAGTGTGTGGAGGAAAAGAGCTCACAAAATACAAGAACAATATCTTGCTTATTAAGTTGTTTATGCATATAACTAGGCCTTGCTCCATACAAAATGCCTCATAGCTCCACCTTTAAATAGGTGAGCAAGTGGACCTTAAGTCCATTCACACTCACACCCTTCTCTTCCCCTTCTACATAACCTTAGTCTCTTAATAGCATACACTCTAAAAATATCAAATCCCCTTCTCTGTTTTGAGAAAAACCAGTAAAAACCAGTAGAAAAAGTGCTCTTATTCCTTTGATTCTTGTCCAAATTGAGAGACCAGGAATTCATTAGCTTAGCAATGATGTCTACTAACTCCATGTAAAAGAAATTAGACCAATTGTAAAATTCGAGAGAGTAATTAGCCAATTAATGACCCTCTGTTTCATTAATCACTGTATACATCCTGTTTAATCAGCTCCAAATTGCATAATTGCTCCAACCAACCACATAACAACCTTCTCATCTATGTGTATCACAAAATTGCTAAGGATATTTTGGGTTTAATCAATCACAAGACTTGAATTTGGTCTCCACTTTGCTATGTATTGAAATTTCTGCTTTGTTTTTGCCCTTCAGGCTGCGCCGCCTACTATAGGGGAGGATTGGTGGGTTGGTTGTGGCTATTGATGATATATTTAGGTACCAAACACTCCTAGGCATGCACACAATCCATCAATGAGTTTATTTTTGTAAAATACCGGCTTCAATTTCATCAACAATGGACCTCTCTTCTCTATTTTTGTGAGAGCTTCAAAACAGTGAATTTCCAATCACTCAAATGCATCAAACTTGCTCCAAATTCATCAACAATGGACCTCTCTTCTTTGTTTTTGTGAGACTTCAAAACAGTGGATTTCCAATCACTCAAATGCATCAAACTTTCATTGTAGGGCTTGCACATGAGTTGCCAATATATTCCCATTTGCCAGATACATGATTCTTTGTCAGATTTGCATCCATTCACCTCATACATTCACCACATACATTCACCACATTCTTTGTCAGATTTGCATCCATTCACCTCATACATTCACCACACTCAAGCTTCCATGGAGAGCTTGCAAAACAGAAATTTTTCCTTTGCTTTGGGCAACTCAAATCTGATGTTGTTTGTGTTTTTGCACCTGTAATCCGCTCAAGGATGTTTAGTAGTCCTTACCCGTTCGGCCAAGCTCTCAGATTTGATGAAAATCGGTGTGCTCCAAGCTTCATAGCTCCAATGGCAAGCGCCACAGCTTTTCTTCCCAGCTTCTTCTCCCTCTTCTCTCACTCACTCATAAACCCTTATAGAGAGCACCTTGCTCTGATACCATGATAAAAAACAGGTAGAGGGAGAGGAGACACACACACAAGAGCAAACCCTAATGTATTAAGCAAACCCTAACCATAGAGGGAAGCCATGTCCCTTCTCACACAATGCATAAAAATCATAATCCATAATCTACAACACACTACGTGTGTTGTGTCCACACACTACTAACCCTAGCTAATGTCCACACACTATGACCAGCTGGATGCAGTCATTTATGTCTCACACATGTTACTACCTAACATGCCAGCACATAGTGCAACTGGCATAAGCTGACATCGAGCTTGAATCTCAACAGGGACCATGGGCATAATACTACTAGATCTTTAATCGAGCCTCATGAACACTGTCATGCTTTGATCTGCATCTTGACAGGTGTTCATGTATCCTTCTTCTTCTTCTTCTCTACTATATGATTTATTAGAGGCATTCCAATATTTACATATCTTTTACACATTCTCCACTTTAGCAGAGGCATTCCAGTATTTACATATTTGTTACACATTCTTCACTGCACAGACACAGTTTCTGTGAAATTCATGAAGTCTTCTATGTCAAGGGTCATCAGATTGCAAGGGCTTTAAGATAGTAGGGATCTCTAAGGGATAGAAGATAGTTTGAACCCTTTAGACAGGGGAGTGTCCCAAGCAGCAATTATAGACTTCTACATGTCTTTGACTCTTGTGTCCATAAGAGAAACTAGAAGCCTAACGGGAATACACTTTCTACATAGTGGAATGGTGCCTATACAGATGACGCCTAGATGTACATAGTTGTATCCTAGTTCTAAGGCATTCATGATATCATCTTCTTTGTCTAATGGGTAAAAGTAATGAGTTAGAACCAAACCCTATGTTCGCAGTAGACTTAAAAATAGAGAATTCGGTAGAAGACTTAATAGGGCTGCTTGTAAGGGTGGCTGCACCTTTTATCTGCATAACTTCATAACTTAATAATGTCCCTTTTTAATCTTGATTCTAAAGATGTTCCTTTCGAGATACACTGTATACATTTCAAAGGTGCTCAGAAAGTCGGTGCCAATTAGGATATCGCAGTCATGCTTCTCACACGGATATACAATTTGATGGGAGAACTAGTAGATTGTTAAAAAATGTTTTTGTGATTAGTCCTTTAGTGCCATTTGCATAAGTGACATCTATTCTACATTTGTTCATCCTTTTGGGTTGAATGAGCCCTGGCTTGATTAGGCTTATTGTGGCGCCAATGTCTCGATGAACATGTTGAGGGGGAGGAAAGCAAATTGATTGTTGGCGATCTCTGTTCTGATCCTTGTTCCTAGAATTATCTGATCGAGAGAGCTACTGACCATCTTGATACTGGTTTTGAAGGAATTGGCTAGTGCTTCTGTGCAGCGTATTTGTAGTAACTCCATTTTGGCCAGGAGCTCACCATTCTGTTTTAGTAGACAGTCGAGATCTTCCTATTGTCTGGCAAGTGCCTTTTTGTACTTTTCAAGTTCTTCTTTCAGCTGCATATTATCCTGGGCAGATGATTGATTATCCATTATGGCTTGGTTGTAATAGTAGGTCACCTGTCTCAGTTCTTCTGATTGTTTAGTCAATTCCTCTTTAATCTTTGTCACTTCTTCCGTGTTGTTCTAGAATTTTCCTTTCACCTTGACTGGCAGTCTGGGTGGAGATTCATCTCTCCTCCAAGAAAATCTCTTTGTTATGTTTGCTACCTATTGTAGGGTGAGATGATTCTTCTTCTTTTTAGAACGTTCCACTTCCTATGAGTCATCTGATTATTGCCAATAGTTCTTCAAGCTATTTTTACTGTTGTTTTGAAAATCGATTGTTGTAGAGAAATTTTTCTTATTCATTGTAGTCGGGTGTTTCCCAGTGGGTGGTTATTATTATTTCCACCATGCTTGCGCTGAGGGTACCCACTAGTGCTTCCCTGCCGATACTCCTTTTGCTTCCAATGTCCACTAGTGTTGATGCCTGATTTGCTTCCATTTCTACTTTTCAGAACCAAGAATCTAAGGTTTAGTTCTAAAAGCATTGATTCTCACAGATTTCACTAGTTCTTCTCCAAAGTCAGAGGAAGAATCTTCCTCTATAGACGACAGTGGAGGACTTGGTTCTTCTTTTGAGCCTGAGAAGTCCGTGAGGACGTCCACGGAGATATCCCCAGCAGCAAATCCATGAGGACGTCCATGGAGATATCCCCAGCAGCAAGTTTTGAATCTATTTGAATCAATTCATACTTTGTATTTTCTGCGAGGAGAGCCTTTACTTTCCTTTTACTTACCTTAGGGCAATCTTTGGCATAGTGGCCTTTCTTGCCATAGAGAAAGCATGCATCCTGTTATATGCAGATTATGTGTGCATATACTAGGAGGCTAACCCACATTAGGCTTGTGAGCATGGGAGCATGGGATCAAGCTCTAGTGGAGCAAGGGTTAGGATTAACCTTAAGGGTTAAGGTTAGGGTCAGGCATCCAAGGGTCACACATGGGAAATGGAAAGTCAAGAGTCACTTGAGGGCCCTCCTATATAATAGGGGCATGGGGCACACTCAAGGGAGGCTTGGGGGCTTGGAGACTTAGGCTATGGTCTCTTGTATAGAGGTCCATATCTACTCACCTACCATTTCATGCTATAGCTACATGCTATTGGATTGGAGTTATACCTCTTAATGGTATGGGACATCAAGGTAGAGGTATGATGTATTTCATTATATTTCATGTGTGCATCCCTTGGGCTCGAGGGGGTGGTTGGGTGGATGAGTTTATGCCTGATTTATGCATGTTTATGCATAACAATTATCTAGAGAGATCTTAGGGTTTTAATAATGGTATGAGAACAATCTCTAGTTAATTGTTGTTGATTTTTTTGAAGTAAATTTTAATATTTACTAATAAAAATGTTATTTTGTTGATTTGTGTTGATGATTTGCACGTGGATCGTCGATATGGCAATTGGAACGCGTGCTACTACTATTCAATGGACAAATCGACGTTGCGGAGGAATTCCATGAGTTTAATGCTATTTATACTAGGAGGCACATTAGGCTTGTGAGTATGGGAGCATGGGTAAGGACTAACCTTAAGGGTTAAGGTTAGGGTCAGGCATCCAAGGGTCACACATGGGAAATGGAAAGTCAAGAGTCACTTGAGGGCCCTCCTATATAATAGGGACATGGGGCACACTCAAGGGAGGCTTGGGAGCTTGGAGGCTTAGGCTATGGTCTCTTGTATAGAGGTCCATATCTACTCACCTACCATTTCACACTATAGCTACATGCTATTGGATTGGAGTTATACCTCTTGATGGTATGGGACATCAAGGTAGAGGTATGATGTATTTCATTATATTTCATGTGTGCATCCCTTGGGCTCGGGGGTGGTTGGGTGGATGAGTTTATGCCTGATTTATGCATGTTTATGCATAACAATTATTTAGAGAGATCTTAGGGTTTTAACACACCCCTTATATTTACTACTTTCTTTTTGAAGACTCTTCTGAATGGTTTCTTTTGGAAAACCTTTTGTGTCCTTTGGAGGCTTTGTGTTTTGCCTTATTTGACTTCTTACAAGAAAAACTTTTCGTTCCAAACTTGCATCCATAGTTTCTAGAGATTCATTCCAGATATCACAAAGCTTAACTGGAAGGTTTGCTCTTGTTGAGATTCAAGCTTGATGTCAGCTTGTGCCAGCTGCACTATGTGCTGGCATGTTAGGTAGCAGCATGTGTGAGACACTATGACCGCGTCCAGCTGGTCATAGTGTGTGTGGACATTAGCTAGGGTTAGCTGTGTGTGGACACAACACAGTGTGTGTTGTGTATTATGGATTATGGCTTTATGCATTGTGTGAGAAGGGAGATGGCTTCCCTCTATGGTTAGGGTTTGCAATATACATTAGGGTTTGCTCCTGTGTGTGTGTCTCCTCTCCCTCTACCTATTTTTCATCATGGTATCAGAGCCTGGTGCTCTCTATTAGGGTTTATGAGTGAGTGAGAGAAGAGGGAGAAGAAGCTGTGAAGAAAAGCTATGAAGCTTGCCATTGATGCTGTGAAGCTTGGAGCACACCGATTTCTATGAGATCTGAGAGCTTGGCCTACTGGGTAAGGACTACTAAACACCCTTGAGCGGATTGCAGGTGATTCAAGCACAAACAAGGCAAATCAGGGTTGCCCAAAGCAAAAGAAAATTCTAGTTTTTTGTAAGCTTTCCATTGGAGCTTGGAAGCGGTGATGTATTGTGAAAATAGATGCAATCTGGCAAAGGAACATGTATGTGACAAGGATGAATGTATTGGCAACTCATGTGCAAGTCCTACAGTGAATTTGGAGTAAGTATGATGCATTTGAGTGATTGAAAAATTACTATTTTTGAAGCCCTCGTAAAAACATAGAAAAAGAGTCACTTGGTGGATGAAATTAGAGCTAGTTTTTGCAAAAATCACTCAATTGATGGGTTGTACACATGCCTTGGAGTGTTAGGCAACTATATATGCTTTTAATTACTACTACAAAGCTCTCAATTCACCTCTACAGCAGGCGGCGCAGATTATACAGAGAAAACAGAGTACTTTTCTCATACTTTTGATAAGTGGAGGCCAAATTCCACTTGTGTGGTTGATTAAACCCAAATTTTGCTTAGCAATTGTGTAATACACAAACCCAAGGAGGTTGCTATATGATTGGTTGGAGCAGTTATGAATTATGGAGCTGATTATGAGCTGATTAAATAGGCTATCTATTGTGATTAGTGAAACAGAGGGTGATTAATCGACTAATTACTCTCTCAACTTAAACAATTGGGCTAATTACTTTTACATGGAGTTAGTAGACATCAATGCTAAGATAATGAATGCTTGGTCTCTCAATTTTGACAAGCATTGAAGAAATTAGAGCAATTCTACTACTGGTTTTTCTGGTTTTTCTCAAAATAGAGAAGGGGGTTTGACAAAATTGGTATGTACGCATCTTGGTTGGTGTTGATATGCAACATTGAGCTTGTTTAGGTGTCAATGCAAGTTATCCACACTTGATTGAACCACTACATTGCAATTTGAAGCCTTGGAAAGCATGCCAAAATAGGGTACCTTGGACTGCGTATGCCAGTTTAATTTTCTACATCAAAAGTGAAGTTTGTTGACTACTTTGGAGTATCTGGAACACTCATTAGAGTGTGGTTGAGCTGAGGAAGGCTCGTTTACAGATTTGGACATGTGCAGAAGGTGCATTTGCATTGAGCAAATACGTCAAACAATCCAGTACAAATTGTGGGTGAAAAGTTGGATAGGAAGAACTTCCAGGCATGGAAGTACAGGATCAAAAGCTTTCTGAAGGAAAAAGGTTTTTGGAATCTTATTACAGGTGTGGAGCCAGAGCCGGAACTACCTCGACAACCTACACAACAACAGGTTATAGCTCATAAGCAATGGTAAGAAAGAGCATACAAATCTATCTATATGTATCTCGGATGCTATACTCATACATATACATGATGCTGAGAATCCCAAGGATGCATGGGATACATTGGTAAAGCTATTTGATACAGACACTAGTGCTCGCAAGTCTCAATTGCAAGACAACAGATTCATAATGTGAAACGGAAAGGAAGGAGCATCCATGATTATGTACAAGAGATAAAGAAGTATGCAGATGCATTGGCAACAATCAATGCCCCCATGCCTGATGATGATTTGGTAGACATTACCTTGCGTGGTCTTGGCAACAAGGAGTATAAGTCTTTTGATACATCCATCTCAGTTCGGAGTACAGGTCCACCAGATTTTGATGAGTTGGTTTCACTCTTGCTTGTTGAGGAAATCAAACTCAATGACTCTTTTCATGATGCATCTACTAGCCATAATGATAATGGCAGAAATCAGGCTTTCTATTCACAAAGAGGATTTAGAGGCAGGGGGAGATTTGCATCACGTGGCCGTGGTAATGGTCGTGGATGGCAAGACAGGTCACCACAACAGAATTTTCAGCCTACATATGGTGCTAGAGGTGGTCGTGGATATACACCTCAGAGGGTAGAGGTAATCCTCGTGGTAGAGGACGTTGGCAAGGCCACCAACAAACATCTATTCAAAATGTGGAATGCCATTACTATGGAAAATTTGGTCATATGGAAATTTTGCATCAAGCAGTAATGATGGCAGCGCAAATCACTTGTTTGCCATGAAACATGTCGTGGGATCTATGATGACAAATGGTGACAGTGATGACACTTGGTATATGGACTCTGGAGCATCAAACCATATGACTTGTCATGGCGAATGGTTTGAACATATGAAGCCTATGGATGTGAAAGGCTATGTGGAGACAGGAGATGATACCCAACATGCCATTACACATGTTGTGGAAGTGTACCATTGGTTATACACAATGGTGAAACAAAGTCCATGGCAGATGTCTTGTATGTGCCTTCTATTACAAAAAGTTTGGCCTCAGTTGGTCAAATGGTGGAACAGGGTTTACAGGTTCGTTTCAACAACAAGCATGGTTGCTTCGTTGAGGATTTCAAAAATGGATGTAGAGTCATTGCCAAAAGGCAAGAAAGAAGGCAGGTTATTTAAGTTGGATGCTAGGATTCCTGAGTTGAAATCAGCCATGTTCTCTAAAAGCCGAAATGTGGTACAAGACATTGACATGTGGCATAAAAGGATTGGGCATGTGAATATACAAAGATTAAAGAACATGCAGGCAAGAGGCATTGTTAGTGGGCTGCCTAGATTCAAGTATGATGGGAATATGCATGTTATGTATGTATGTATATGTATGTATGTATGTATGTATATATATATATATATATATATATATATATATATATATATATATATATATATATATATATAAAGACTCGGCACCTCCAAGAGTAGGTCGAGACTAATCGGTAGTAGAGAAAAATAGTATTTTGTTTCTTTGTTTATTTTTTTCAAGGGTTTCAAATATGTTGATGTATTACAAGAGAAAAGGAAACCTTCAGGTTAGTCGTAGAAGGCTAGGCATGCATATGGGTTTGACATGCATACATACTACGACATAATAAACATCTATTTGTTATATAACAAATATATATACATATTTTTATAAATATATAATAAATATAAATATGTAATATTTAATTATAAAATAAATAAATATATCATAAATATAAAATTATAATTTTATATTTATGTGTGTGTGTATATATATACACACACACACATAAATATACATATAAATATAATTATTCATTTCTTATAGTAGATTTATAATAAGTATATATATATATGTTGTATATATATGAATATAAATTTGTTATATATTAAATATGCATATTTATTATAGAATTATATATATATATATATATAACATAGAATCAAATTATATGTTTATTATGTAAATATATAAATATTAAATTAAACATTTTTATTACTTTAAAATATAAAATATTTTTTATTTATTATTTAAAAATATATAATAAATATATAGTAGATGGGTTAGGCCCACTCGAGCCATCCACTGCCATGCACTTATTGATACTATCTCTATATCTCTAACTCTAACTCTATCTCTATCTTCTCTCTCTCTCTCTCTCTCTCTCTCTCTCTCTCTCTCTCTATATATATATATATATATATATATATATATATATATATATATATATATATATTTGAAGAGTTTTACAAAGCTGCCATGTGGCAAGAATTTGGGGATTTGGGATGCAATTTGGAGGTTGGAGGGGTAGGCTCCTATTACTCTGGGAAGAGGGGTAAGGTCCTATAATTCTAAGAATTTGAAAAATATCAAGTGGGGAATTATATACGTGCGAAGTACGAGTGAGTCCACTAGTACAATATTATAAACAAAGATACGATTTGAAAATTAACTTTGATAATGAGCACAATAAATTTATTATCAACCCGCATTTGTCTAAGGAGACATGAGAGCTAGAAAAAATGCCCCAACTGTTGGGAAGGAGTTCAAATTGACACGACCTTATTCCCAACATTTGGGGTCTCTTTGGGCATAATATATATGGCCAAAGAAGTATACGTTCAAAGTGTTGTACAGAAGCGACAATTTAAAAGCCCTTATTTGAAAGACAAATATAAAGCAAACAATGCCCTCTTCAAAGTGCTATAGAGAAGCATATAACTTAGAAACCCTAATTGTGATGTATGACTGACTTTGAATAGTTAATATAAATATATTATTGGTCCCAAAAAAAAAGAAACCCTAATTTAAAATTTAACTTTGGTAAATGAGCTCAATAAACTCATTTATCAAGCCACACTGCCTTAAGCCTACATTTGTCTACGTAGATATGAGAGGAAAAAAATGCCTTAGTTGCTGGGAAGGAGGCCGCGTTGACGTGGCCTTAGTTGTTGCTGGGAAAAAAGGCCTTAGTTGCTAGGAAGGAGGCCGCGTTGACGTGGCCTTTTGTTCCCAGCACAACTAGGCCCAAATGCAAGACTTAGAGAAGCATACAATGCCTTTATTTTAAATCCCTAATGTGAAATCCTGAAAGATCCGTGCCCCCTCCGCGCAACAAATTCTGGGGTGCTAGCAGTGGAAGTAGCACGTCTTGCGCAGGGCGGTAGAGCCTCTCGGGGCCTCGCCCATGGATATTCGGACAAGAGACTAATCCCTCGGTTCTTCCAAAATCGAACTCGGAAAAACTTCCCTCGCCCACCAGCAGACATAGGCGAGATTTGAGTGATTAGAGAGTTCAAAGAAGAGGGTTTTTACTTAAACATAAAGTGTTTTTTGTTAATTTGTAGCTTTCAAATTTTTTATTACAAAAGTGTTATTCTTATTAAAATTGATTTTTATGCATAGAAAGATGCATAAAGGATAATTTTTTTATTATAAAAGTGTTAATCTCATTAAATTTGATTTTTATACATAGAAAGATGCATAAAGGAATTTTTTTTCATTATAAAAGTGTTATTCTCATTAAATTTAATTCTTATGCATAGAAAGATGCATAAAGGAATTTTTTTAAATAAAAGTGCTATTCTCATTAAATTTAACTTCTATGCATAGAAAGATGCACAAAGGAAATTTTTTATTATAAAAGTGTTATTCTCATTAAATTTTATTTTTATGCATAGAAAGATGCATAAAAGAAAATTTTTATTATAAAAGTGTTATTCTCATTAAATTTGATTTCTATGCATAGAAAGATACATAAAGGAATTTTTAAATTATAAAAGTGTTATCCTCATTAAATTTAATTTCTATGCATAGAAAGATGCATAAAGGAAATTTTTTTATTATAAAAGTGTTATTCTCATTAAATTTGATTTTTATGCATAGAAAGATGCTTAAAGGAAATTTTTTATTATAAAAGTGTTATTCTCATTAAATTTAATTTCTATGCATAGAAAGATGCATAAAGGATTTTTTTATTATAAAAGTGTTATTCTCATTAAATTTGATTTTTATGCATAGAAAGATGCATAAAGGATTTTTTTTAATTATAAAGGTGTTATTCTCATTAAATTTAATTTCTATGCATAGAAAGATGCTTAAAGGAAATTTTTTATTATCAAAGTGTTATTCTCATTAAATTTGATGTTTATGCATAGAAAGATGCATAAGGGAATTTGTTTTATTATAAAAGTGTTATTCTCATCAAATTTAATTTTTATGCATAGAAAGATGCATAAAGGAAAATTTTTTTATTATAAAAGTGTTATTCTCATTAAATTTAATTTCTATGCATAGAAAGATGCATAAAGAATTTTTTTTTAATTTTAAAAGTGTTATTCCTATTAAATTGATTTTATGCATAAATAGATGCATAAAAGGATATTCTGTTATATAAAAGTGTTATTCCCATTGAAGTTGATGCATAAAGAATTTTTATATCAAAATTAGAACTCTCTTAAATTAGATGTTTAAATTCTATGAGTAATTGATAAATGAATAATTAAATACTCTAAGAGAGAAATTTCTTTCATTTTATATTCACACGGTTTGTAAAAAGAAAATTCAGGAAACCTATCGAGATCAAATTGTTCAGATAAATAATTAATTTATTCCTCATTGGAATTCGTAACTAATTTAGAAATCAGTTAAGTGTATATTCAAAGAAAGAAATGCGGTAAAATAGTAATTGAAATATCAAACCTTTTCGAGAAAGATAGTTCAGGAAAAATCTTATCAGACTCGAACTGTGAATCAGACTATGACCACCAAGACCAAACTCTTTGCCAGTTTTGAAAAATACACTCAAAACTCCTGCCAAATCTGAAACTAAGTTTGAGACACCCTTCGAATTGATCTGTGGATCAAGGTTATAGAATTCGAGGAATTCTGGTATGAAATTCAGAATGCCGATCAAGAAGTTTTGGGGATACCGATTCAAGAAATACTCATTGTATTCAAAAGAAAAATCAAACTGAAAACTTGCATAGAAACCCTATTTTCTTAAACGCCAAAATGCGCATTTGGTATATGTTTTTCTAAGGGAAGTTCGGTTGTAATAGCTGGCGGGGAGTGTTCCAAAGGACGGCTCACGCACGCGGCAAAGCACGGTATGGTTGAAAAATGGTGTGCTTCCGGTACGATGGGCGAGGGCCGACGAAGTGGTCCCTGATGAGTGAAGTGCCAGGACACCTAAGGAGGATCCTGGAGGGTTTTGGCCAGGCGATGCATAGGCTCGCGGTGCCTAGGACACCCATGCGTATGTCGTGGACGATATGTATGTTGGATGAAATGATTATTGTAATCTGTTACTGGATCTCGTTTGCTGACGAGTGGGTCTCAACGGAGAGTCCAGAGGGATACTGTTTTTTTAAAGAAACAAGGGACTGGATGGAAATTTTGAGTCATGATATCTGTAACCAATAACTGTTTGTCAATAGTTTATTTTATATGTTAAAGTTTTAAAGAGGACTGTGTGCGTATCTGTATTCGAAAGCAAAAGTTAAGAAAGGCATTCAATTATGGGTGGGTGAGTAATTATCTGGTTCCACCGATTCTAGTGGTAGGGTAGTGGCTAACCCATGGGTCGGATGGGGTAGGCTCGAATCAGTGGAGTTTTAATAATTAAATTGAAATAATAGGAATATGCTTAGAATTCGAGTAGTTAAATAAAACCCTGAAAAATTTCTCAAATGAGTAGATCAACGGCTGTGCGTGATTTCGATTAGGAAAAAAGCATTGAATTCCTCAGATGATTAGATCAACGGCTGTGCCTGATTTTGGTTAGGAAAAAGCGTTGATTCCTTCAAATTAAGTCAATGATAGTTTTCCTTCTATCTGGTTTATTCAAGTGAAGGATAGTTTAGTCTCTTGACCCTGTTAGAAAATTCGTTAAAATCAAAAAGGTGGAATCGTCCCCGTTTTTCGGGTATGGGAAATTTTCCCGGTTTCGGTTTTCAGAATGACCGCCAGATTAGTCTCGTGTCTGGACATTCGAGGGCGAGGCCTCGAGTGGGAAACCCTGCCCCATGCAAGTGGGAGCTACTTCCGCTGCTATAGCAACCGGGAATCCGGTGCATGGAGGGGGCAGAGGGGTCTCACAGTTGGTATCAGAGTGTTGTATGCCATGCTTTCTCAAGAAATTCTCAAAAGCATGTGAGGTGTATTCACCACCTCCATCTGTCCTCAAACATTTTATCCAAGAGCCATATTACTTCTCTGCAAAAGCTTTGAAGTCCATAAACTTTCCCAATACTTCACTTTTCTCTCTAAGAGTAAATCCAAGTCATTCTGCTGAAATCATCAATGAATGTCACATAGTACAAGCTGCCTTTAATAGATGGGTTTTGTGCAGGACCCCATACATCACTATGAACTATCTCAAGTGGCCTGCTACTCATGTTGCCTTCTTTAGGAAACGGCAACCTTGCTTGATGTCCAATCCTGGCATAAGCATCACAGACATACATATTCCCATCATACTTAAATCTAGGCAGCCCACTAAAACAATGCCTCTTGCCTGCATGTTCTTTAACCTTTGTATGTTCACATGTCCAATCCTTTTATGCCACATGTCAATGTCATGTACCACATTTCGGCTTTTAGAGAACATGGTTGATTTCGGCTTTTAGAGAACATGGCTGATTTCAACTCAGGATTTCCAGCATCCAACTTAAATAACCTGCCTTCTTTCTTGCCTTTGGCAATGACTCTACATCCATTTTTGAAATCCTCAACGCAGCATCCATGCTCGTTGAAACGAACCTGTAAACCTTGTTCCACCATTTGACCAACTGAGGCCAAACTTTTTGTAATAGAAGGCACATACAAGACATCTGCCCCATAGACTTTGTTTCACCATTGTGCATAACCAATGGTACACTTCCAACATGTGTGATAGCATGTTGGGTATCATCTTCAGTCTCCACATAGCCTTTCACATCCATGGGCTTCATATGTTCAAACCAGTACATGCATGCATACATGCATACATATTGCAAGCAACTCTTAGGGTTTAGCACTCAAAATGGAGGGCTCATATGAATTCTCAAGGGAGAAGCCACCATGAAAGCTTGACAGAGCTCAAAGAAGCTATAAATCTTGATTAGTATTGGTTAATTATGATTAGACTATTACACATTGTCTTTTATACTTGAACCCTTGTTCACACTTATTAACTCATGGCCTTCACACTTGACAATGCCCATGGGCCCCCATTCAACTATTTACACTTGTTTGGCCTTCCAATTAGTCCCATAAGCTCTCTTCCTCATGCCTGTGGCCATTATTTACAAACCATCCCCACCCAATAAGTTTCATCCTCGAAACTTGGGAATCATCATCATTCAATGTAACATTGGAGATTAAGAAGCCACACTTGGACATGATTTCACTAAAGTTGGAAGCATCACTTTCCATAGGCGGAAAACCATCCCCACCCAATAAGTTTCATCCTCGAAACTTGGGAATCATCATCATTCAATGTAGCATTGGAGATCAAGAAGCCACACTTGGACATGATTTCACTAAAGTTGGAAGCATCACTTTCCATAGGCAGAAAACTGTGTAAAATTATCCCAAAACAATCCCAAACAAGTGCTCAAGGTTGACACTTCACATGCATGAAGCTTCCAAAAGATGAGGATCCATATCTACCATGTTTAGGGTTGCATAATAGTGAAATTCCAGCAAGTATATTCACTGCTGTCCGCTCCATTTTCATCCCTCATTTGCATGCCAAACCTCTTCATGACCTTCCAACATTGATGTGGGCCACCATGAAGCTTCTTCCTCGGGTAAACCCTTCCATTTGATGAGGTATTCCACAATGGAATGGCTGCGCAACACTCTTTCTCTAGTGCCCAACACCCTTTCCGGAACATACTCAATCATGCCTTCTTTATTCATAGGTGTGGAAGCTCATCAAAGACTTGCACTTCCGGTCCCACCACATAAGGCTTCAATTGAGATACATGGAAGACATCATGTATCCTTGTCGTTGGTGGAAGCAAGAGTTGGTATGCCACTTTACCAACCTTCCTCAAGACCTTGTATGGACCATAATATTGATGAGCCAATTTAGTGTTGGTGTTGCCTTTGAGAGAGGCATATCTAGACTTAGGGATTCTCAAAAACACAAAATCCCCTTCCTTGAACTCCATTGGCTTCCTATGTCTGTCCTCATAAACCTTCATCCTCTCTTGAGCACGCTTCATGTTCTCTTTGCATTGTTGAAGAAGTGTAAGCATCTTCTCAACCTCTTCCTTGGCACTTGGATTCACATTATCAGGTGGTAAGCTCTTGGGCATTTCAAACACATCTTTGTAAGACTCTAAGAGATTGGCCATGTCACCATGCATTTCAGTTTTGCTTTCCTTTGAAGACTCCTCTTGCAAAGCTGTAGTACATACACATCCCATCCTTTTTATCTCTCTCTTGAGCTTCGTGCCATTAATCAAGGTCAACTTGGATGTAATAGTACCCCACAATGTCACTTGACTTCCCTCATGCATAAAGCTCATGAATCCCCTCTTCAAATGTGGACAAGTGTGGACAGCCAAGTGTGGACAGTCAAGTGTGGACAGCCAATCACATCCCAACACTAAGTCAATTGGCTCCATGTCCAACACTAATGAATCCGCTTTGCAAGCATAATCCTTTGAAAGCAACACCTTCGTGTCCTTACACACCATTGTGCAATCCATACTTTCCCCATTTTCCACTTGCACAACATGCAATGCATCCAAAGCATCCGGGTACAACTTGAGATTGCACAAGGAATTTTGATTGACAAAGCTATGTGTACTACTGCTATCCACAAGTACATGTGCTTCTCTACCATTGATCATAGCCTTGATTCTCAATGTCTTAGTTCCCTTGCAACTGGCATAAGCATCATGTGACAACGTGCAAAGGATCACATCTTTCTTGCATGCACTTGTGGTACACATAGGCAAACCATCATCAAATGAATTGCTCTTCATGGATCCACCCGGATTGAAAGGAAATTCACCACCATCAGCTTCATGATCAAATGAATTGCTCTTCATGGATCCACTCGGATTGAAAGAAAATTCACCATCAACTTCATCATATTTGTCATTGCAATCCACAAATTTTACTTTCCCATCCTCGAGTTCATCACCATCTGACTCGGTTATGATCATACTCAAGGATAGTTGTTTATCCTTGCACACCTTGTAATGTTCCTTGGACCATTTCTCTTCACACACTTATAGTATAAACCTTTGCTGTACAACTCATTGATGCAGTCCTCCTTCATCACCATGCTCTTGTGTGCACCATTAGTCGGCTTCCCATCCATCTTACCATTCCCAACTTTTGAAGAAGTACCACCAAACCTTAAATTTGATTTAGTTCCCTTGCCATACACCATTGGAAACTTTGGAATGGCATTACGTGGAGAAGTCTTTACATTGGAAGATGGGACTGCATCAACTTTGGAAACTTTCGATTGCTATTGTTGACTATACTTTTCCTCATAGATTTCGGCTAACATCACAGCTTCCTTGAGAGATGATGGTCGTTGAGCATTTACATCAGCTCCAATGTTTGTCTTGTGCCCCTTGATGTATTTAATCTTCTTATATGACTCACGCACATCATCTACATGCAAGGATAGTTTGAGGAATTGATGTGTGTACTCCTTTACACTCTTTCCTCGCTGCTCAAGCTCATTCCAATCACATATTACTTTTTGTTGATGTAATTTTGAGACAACTGCTTTCTTCATTTCATCTTTGAAGTCCTCCCAAGTGTGATAATCTCTTATCCATGAGTAAACAAGTGCCTCCACCATGTATGGGCATAGCCTTCAAGACGAAGAGTGGCAAAGTACACTTTGGCTCGATCTAACCTTGGGTTGAGTTGAAAGTACATCTCCATTTTGTTCACCCATTCTTCATACTCTTTGTTAGTATTGCACTCACCCTTGAACTTGGTGGGGTTAACTTTGTCCTTCACACCTTTGAACTCATCACCATCTTGTGATGCATGATTCCTTTGATTACCACCAACTCTTATGGGAGCTTTGGAAGTCTTCCAAGATCCATCAATAGTTTGGGCATCAAAGTTGAACACCACTTGCTTGCCTTTTCCAACATCCCTTGAGGTTGAAGGCATAGCTCTATCCATGTCAACATTATGCATCTTGGGTCCACCAACAGTGCAATGATGCATTTGGAGGTCAATTCTCCTTGTCACCACTGTCCACATATTCATTCCCACCATTGCTTCTTGCATTGGAGGCACCACCCATGAGATCTTTTGCGGAGTACAGAAAATGCTTCAATGAAGGCTTGTTGTTGATCCTTCATCATTGATTCCAATGCGGTTGTTGTACCTTCGTTGCTCTTATATGCTTGCCGTCATATTTGCTAACATACTTTGCATGAGCATCATCATGTCATTAGTACCGGCTGGTCTCTAACACTCCCTTCATGCATTTGTATCCTTTCATGCACATTTGCCTCAACATTGACCCCATGCTCATGTAGTCTTTTCTCATCTTCATGAAGATCTTGCAAAATGGCCTCATCCTCAATCACATTGTCCCTCATATCATATTCACCAATCCCCAAATCATTGATTGAATGCACACCCTTCCTTGGCTTGCTACGCCCCATGGCTGAAAATGAAATTTTAGGGTTTGGATGGTAAAAAGTTGTCAAAATTGGGTGATCTAGGGCTCTATGGGAAGCTCTTGAGGTATACTACAAGATCCAAGTGTCTGTTTGACTTCAGTCAATGGGCAATATGCCTTTGTTTTGACTTTTTTTAAAAGTCAACAAGACCGGGTTGACCTAGTTAGGCTTATCCAAATGGAGAGGTTAATAGCTCAAATTGTACATTAGAATGAGTACACTAAGGCTTTGTAAACCACTCAAATTGTAGCTTAGAATGAGTACACTAAGGCTATGTAAACCACTCAAATTCAATCCTTAGCATTTGTGACTGAATCACACTTTCTCTTGCGGTCAAGGTTGGCCGGTTGACCCAAAAAATGAACTCCGATTCGGGCACTTGATGGCTTGATAGAAAGGTCTTTCCACGTGCTATCCAAGGGTGTAAACCACTTCACTTCAGTCCTTAACCCCCCGGACTGAATTGCACTTTTCAGATTTAGTAGAACACCCTGTTTTGGGTCAAAGAGTGCGCAATCCTTGTGCAGAACCACTTGGCAAGTGTTAATAAGCAATTAGGAAATGGCAAGAAACCTTATAACACCCTTTTGCAATCTCGTGTTTTTGCAAAAGACTCCCAAAAAAATTTCAGCAAAGTCTCCTTTGTATTTTGGGCCAAATCTCAAAATAAAGTAGCCTCAATCCACAATGCCCTTTTTCAATAGCATGTATACATCCACTTTGCTCAATGCAATACTCATATTAAGGCCTCATTGCCCTCATGCAATACTCAATAGTGTCGATGTAGATCATGTTGATGGAGAGCTCTTGCTTGCGGATCTCCCAGCCAAGCCTTCCCACCCCTTTACCGAGTTTGGACCTCAAGGCAAAGGTTGGGGCCAAGTCTTCACACCAAGTACATAATCCCCCTCCTTGCCGCTTTACCAAAAGCACTCACGAGACGACAAGGAGAGTTCAAGCCATGCTTCCCCTTGGCCTCTCCCCCAATGCCAAGGGTACCCTCACACACATACTAAATTCTATGAATCAAATTGAGTACAATGTGTGTGTGAGAGTGGTATGTAATCCAAAATGTAGGGTAGAGTGACTTACATACACATTTAGCATGAACTCATGCTCATTTATCACAAATATGGCATGTACTCATGCCCCACTCACCTTGCAATGATAGAACGGAGACCGAGATGCGCTCAAAACACGATTTTGGATAAAAAAACCTAGTATCTCTCTCTCTCTCTCTCTCTCTCCCTTCTCTATGTTTGATTGCTCTCTCTCTCTCTCTCTCTCTCTCTATGTCATTCTCTCTCTCTCTCTCTCTCTCTCTCTCTCTCTCTTTCTCTCTGTTCTCTCTTTGAAGACGGATTCTCTTTGTTATCCTCCCTTATGTATGTGAAGATGGATTGTATATGTTGCATCCACTTATCTATTATAAACTTCTCTACATTGTTATATAAGCTGAGTCTATCCGAAGTAGGGTAACATGTGATAATGGATGTTGAAGTAGAATAAATGTAGTAAGGTAGTATTATGTTATCGTTGAAGTTAAGAAAAATAATATTCATTATTTTGTGTTTTGAAGGAGATTGAAGATGGTTAGGAGCTGTGCCTACTTGAGTTCGAACCAAGTTCGTTGGCTTCGAATTTTGGATGCAACATGCATGACTTGCCATAATTGGTCACGGACAAGGGCTTGCATTCAAAAATAAAATGTTGCTAATCTAACGGATTACTTTAACATAAGTGGAATTTAAACATTTGGAAGGGTTGAAAATGAGGAGTATAGAGAACTCCATGGCGGAATCCACTTAGATTCAAATAATAGAGTAATTACCAATGCTATGGTTCTTCAAGAACCTATTAATAAACATCAGAATACTTAGACACATAGAGATATGGCACGAGGCCCTTTTTCATTTGATTTAAATGAGTTGTCTATGGATGTTAATTTTCATTCTATATCCTGTGTTGTTGGTGATGTGAAAGATATTAAATGTGAATGCCACTCTATAAGGCAAGTATTTTCTTTGCCTCGGAATGTTAAGCACCCAGCAACTATGGTGGTATACTTTGGAGATTGTACTCTTCACTCATTTTAGGAACCCTTTCTTATAAGTGCCTTTTTGTGGTGCAATAATTGGTTGGCATGTTGGAATTCCACTCAATGGTAGGGAGAAGGTTCAAATGAGGAGACAACAACCGTAACTCAACAACAATATTATGCATATAGACTACAAATAAGGGAAGATACAAATGCATGTCTTCTAGCAGTGGTCATCTTTAGCACAATAGTACATTGTTGATGCATATAGTAGCATGGAAGAATCCAGATTAGTATGGATATGCAATAACCAGAAAGCATTGCATTCTGAAGTATACCAAAATCTTGTAGATATGGTAAATTTAAGCAATTCTACAGGCATTGCTGGACGTAGGGTAGTACGACCATATACATATACTGGGGGGCCTAGATATATGCATCAATTGTACCAAGATTCAATGGCTATTGTAGATATGGTAAACCTGACCTATTTATTACCTTTACTTGCAATCCCAAAGTGGGATGAATTAACCAATGCTTTATTGTCAGGTCAGGTTTCCCAAGATCACCCGACTTGACTGCACGGGTCTTTTATGAGAAGCATAAGGACATGATGCACTTATTGGTGAAAAAATCAATATTTGGAAGGATATTAGGATTTGTTTTTGTTATTGAATTTCAAAAAAGAGACTTGGCACATGCACATATATTATTGATATTGGAAAGTGGATGTAAACCAATTGAGATCCCTCACTATGATATGTTGGTATGTGTTGAACTTCCTGACAAGGTGATATTTCCTAAGTTGCACAACATAATTAGTCATTGTAATGTCCATGGACCATGTGGTGAACTAAATATGCTCTCTCCTTGCATGGTTAAAGGGAGTTGCAAACATCCGTACCCTTAAAATTTTACGAGACTACTAGCGTTGATGACAATGGGTATCCAACTTACATGTGGCAAGACGATGGTAGTTACATCCAGGTAAAGGATCATAGGGTGGATAGTTAATGGGTTGTTCCATATAACCCTTTTCTCTCTTTGAGGTACAAAGCCCATATTAACATAGATGTATGCTCTACCATTATAGCTGTAAAGTATCTGTATAAGTATGTATACAAAGAACATGATAAAGCTACTGTAGAGTTGCAAGACAAAAATGGGGTTATTGATGAGGTTAGTAAATATCTGCATGCACGGTATGTGTCTACGTCATCTGGAGCATGCTGGCGCATATATCAATATGATTTGCACGATGAAAATCATGATATAAAAAGGTTACATGTCTCCCAATTCACAATAATGTGCTTTTCAACCAGGATGACTTGCGTGATGTGATTAGTTGTGACAGAAACCAAAGAACATCACATAGCCAATCACATCACATCACTGAATGGTTCAAAGCCAATCAATTGTATGTGGATGCACATAGCTTACTATATGTTGATTTCCCTTGCAAGTGGGTGTGGAATTCGGCTCTTGCTGATGGACTAAAAGGAAAAGGGGAAATATGATCGAACATATGTATAATGTTAATCCAAGTGCAAGTGAGCAATATTACTTATGCACGCTACTCACAATGTGCAAAGGGTGTAAATCTTTTGAGGATTTGCGAACAATGAATGGACATTTGTATCCATGTTTTAAGGCTGTATGTGAAGCTAGAGGGATGTTGGAGAGTGATGATGTGAGGAGTGGTATATGTGTCTCCAAGAAGCTGCAATTTAGAATACAAGATTCAAATTGCGTCAATTGTTTATCATTATAATGGTTTTTTGTGAGCCTATATACCCCGGACGGCTTTGGGACAAATTCTCCACCGAACTTTCAGAAGATTTTTTCCATTCCTTACAACAGAGAGGGTGTGTAGATATTGGTGTTTGTCATTCTATAGCAAAGAATCAAGCTTTGTTGCACATGCAAGATCTCTTACAATAGTATGGAAAGCGGCTATCTTATTTTGAAGAGTTGCCTATTCCTGATAGATCAAGTGTTGCCAGTCTCAATAATGGTTTGTTGATGGAAGAGATGATGTTTGATTCTGTTCAGCAGGCTGATTTGTTTGTTGATGGAAGAGATGATGTTTGATTCTGTTCAGCAGGTTGATTTGTCTGTTTCCATGAAAAGGAGTCTTAAAATAGTTGTCAATTAGGAGCATTTGATATTATCCTTTTTGTAGCAACTTCTTTGAACTAGGGTGGTGTTTTTTTCCTTGATGGACTAGGTGGATCAAGCAAAACATATCTTTACAATGCCTTGCTATCTCGATTGCATGGAAAGAAACAAGTTGCCTTGGCATGTGCATCGTCTGGAATAGCTACACTCTTACTCACAAATGGTCATATAGCTCACTCACGTTTCAAAATCCCATTGGTGCTCAATGCTTCTAGCACATGTGGAATTAAGACCATGAGCTCTGCAACCAAAGTTGTGTGCAACAAGCGCCTTCTGCAAGCTGCACACAAAGTTGTGTAGTACCACAGTGCCTGTACTTCCCAGTGGGCGTGTGGCTACTAGAAGCACCACGGGCTCTACCTTCAATTCTGCTGTAATTTTTTTTTGTTGTGCAGATGGACCCCATTTTTCTTTGTCTCTCTTTTTGGCATAACCTTTATGTTGCCTAATGTAAGGCACATAAACTCTGCAATGCATCCTTGAATTCTGCCTCTTTTATTTTTGCCATGTCTCTTCTTTTCCCAACATGGCTCTTCTTGCATCCCAACTAACCTCCTCCTTGAGATTTTCATTGCCATTGACATGGCTACCATGAGCTCCCATTGAGCTCCAAAACTGCATGCTTCTCCCTTGCATGCATCCATTCAAAGTTGCTTCTTCTTCATGGATTTCCCACAAGAAACCTGAGGTAATATACCTTGTGAGAGCTTCCTCTTGCTTCCACTGAACATTGCTCATCTTTCATGAGAAAATCAGCACATCCCTCCAATTGATGTGCACATTCATGGGCTCCTTTTCTTGCCCACAATGCTTGCCCCTTGCTTGGACAAGCCTTTCATCTCCACACATGCTCTTTGCCAGCTTGCAAGAGCCATGCAATTCACTCATCCTATAAATTAGCAAACCCTTCTTTATGTTGAGCATTCTTCCATGCTCAAATACCAAATTAGAGGTAAAATCACCAAAAATACCTTCTTTACATTGAGCATTCTTCCATGCTCAAATACCAAATTAGAGGTAAAATCACCAAAAATACCTTCTCAAATCTCCTTGGCAGCTTTCTTGATGACACCGAAGACTCCATAGTCTTCATACTTGCTGAAATCTCCATTTTTAGCTTCTTTGATGATGAGCAAGATCTTCATGTTGCAAAACTCCCATTTGCAACTCTCTTGGGCAGCTTCTATGCAACCTCCTTGTTGCAAATCTCCTCTCAAATCCTCACAAATGCAAATCCAAATGATAATATGAGTGTGCATAATTTTTTTTCATAAAATAACTCGTTCTGATGATTATGTCTACGTTCCTCCGGATCATTCCCTCTCTTCTCTCCTATTATTAGCATCTCTTAGCAGCCCTACTAACACAAATCACATGTAACCTTGCTTATGCTTGCCAAAAAAAAGTGAGCAAAAAATAATAAAAAATATGTGCTGTAAGATTCCTCCCCGAGCCCCTCAAGATGTCCAGTTTCTACCTCTATAATCAATCCCCTTTTCAAAATAATAACGGATCTTGCTTCTATCTATTTTGGCCTAGAGAGAGAAAATAGAGAGGTAATTCAGTTTCTAGATATCTTTGGATGGAAAAATATCCCTTCTTATTAAAATGATTTCCCCTCAAACAGAAATTCAAAAAGAACTTTCCAGTGTACAATTGGAATAAATTGAAAATAGGTAAAAAGGACCTTAGCGCTTGAGGGTCTAGATTTTCTGAAAATTTTGGATTAAGGTTCCTATGGACCAATAAGATTAATCCAAATGTAGGGAGGAGATAAATTGAGGAATAAAAGAAAATCCCCCAAAAATGAGTAAATACTCACATAAGATGAAGAGTTGACTAAGGACAAGGTTTATTAGTTAAAAAAGAAGAGATATTTAGAGAAAATGATGCATTTTTGACATCTCAGTGTGGGGAATTCCCCTCATGAAGGAGGCACCTATTTCACATGTGTGGATGAGTTTTAAACTCACAAATAATGAGATATTTTCATCTCTCCTCTCTCCTGTTTCAACTAGATCCAAAAAGTAAGCTAAACTGACCTAAAAATGGTCAAAAAGTGACCAAACTGATCTGGAAAATTCTAGAATCAATTTGCTTGGTTAGAGGCTCACTTTTTCCTATAAATAGAAGCCTCCCCCTTTGTAAAAGGTTAATAGTGTTTATGCGTTGTTACTCTACTCCTCCTCAGAGTCAATTACAAGTGAATTCAATTACATTGAATTCAATTACAAGTGAATTCATTACAAGTGAATTCAATTACATTGAATTCACTTGATAATCCAATTACTTTGAATTCAATTACATTGAATTTATTTGATAATTCAATTGTTTTTGACTAAATCCTCTCCAAAAGAACTGGTGGCCACTCTTGCTGCAAACAACAGTAGAACCCTCAATCCCTCAAGCCAAAGGAAAGCTTACAAACTCCATGTAAGCTTAATTCTTACTTATTGTGAATTTTAAATCTATAGTTTTCTTAAATTTTATGAATTAAAAATGTTGAATTAAAATTTGATGCTATGCCTTGATGGAAAGGCCACCCCTTCTCTTCTTTACAATTCAATCCTTCTTAATCCTAGAAAGTTTAATTAAATGATTGATTAAACTCTTTTCATTTTTTACTCTCTTAATTTTTAAAAAATGGAGTAGATTAGAGATATTAGAATTCAAATTGGATTAATTCAAGTCATAAATTGAATGTTAAAATTGAGAAATGGTCAGCCAATGGAGGTTACGGTAAAATTTTCTTAAATTTTGTGGAACTAAAGTTTATCATTAGGTTATTCTAAAAGAGTAATTCCTTCCGTTTATGCATTCTAAAAGGATAATTCCTTCCATTTGTGCATTCTAAAAGGTTTATTTTATTTCAAAAGTGTCATTCTCATTAAAATTGAATTTATGCATAGAAAGATGCATAAAGGAATTTATTTTTATTTCAAAAGAGTCATTCTCATTAATTTTGATTTTATGCATAGAAAGATGCATAAAGGAATTTTTTTAATTTCAAAAGTGTTATTCAAAAGGTTTTTAGTTCTAGAAAGTGATTCCAACCTTCCACCGCCTAAGAGATAGCAAGGTCAAGCCTAGGATATGGGAAGTTTCAGAATGGAAGACATGTCCTTTTCCCAAAACTCAATCCCCTAGAATTCAACTTCAGAAGTTCCACCCTTGAACAAGGGAGTGAAATGCTATAACTGTCAAGGATTTGGACATCGCAGTATGGATTGTCCAACTCCTTTTGGATCAAGGTTTCAGGGCGGCAGGGAAATCAGGGATCAAGATTCCAGACTCCAGCTCTTTCCTTCCAGAGTAATCAGGTTTCTAACCCACCAAAATCACAGAAATCCCAGAGGTAGACCCTCTAACCAAACCGCAGTTTCAAACCAAAGTAACGCAAGACCTCTGCCTTAGAATAGGGGAAGTCAAAGAGAGTTGTTTCCAAATCAGCCATCCACTTCCAAGGCAGTAACGCTGGAAGTGATTGAAGAAGAAGAAAGAGATGAAAGAGATCATACTCCACCTGCGAGATGAGGACATCTCGCATTTTTTAAGTAGGGAGGATGTAAGATTCCTCCCCCAGCCCCTCAAGATTGTTGCCATATATATAGGCAGTGATGTGTGTGAACACACTTAGGACCACCGGGGCACTTTTTTCCTCTTTAGGAGGTTTTTTCCCCCGGCTTGTATATATGCCCATTATTCTATTGCTAACTTATCTTTGTACATTGACACAATCTAATACACTGTGTGTTGTGTGCATTCTTGCTTCTTCTTCTCCAAGCTTTGTGTGCTTTCCTGCAACCCTAATTCCAACAATTGGTATCAGAACAGGCATCGGCTCCTAGGGCTACGCCACTAGCACCCTCCGACTCACGTTCTCCGATTGAGGTGAGTTTTCACGAGCGCTTGCAGGTCCCTATGCTCTGCAAATTAGCCCGTAGGGGTTTGCGTTCTCAGAAATTGCATTTGAGGTCGTTTCGGACTCCGTTTTTGCATTACAAGTTCTGTACAGGTGTTTTTGTCATTTTGTGCAAAAATTTCGATAGTGTAGTTTTCTGCAAAACAGGCATACGTATTCTATTGTGGACCGTGCTACATAGCACGAGTTGTTTTCTGTTGAGTCTTTGCTTCATTACAGGTAGCTTTTGCATCAGTTTCAGTCAGTGGCCATGGCTGATAACAGCAATGATGTATTTCGCATGTTATCTGCTGATAACAAATTGGATGGAGACAGCAACTACCCACTTTGGGCATACATGATGCACCATGTTTTGGTTGCAAAAGGAGTGTGGAACATTGTGCAGGGTATGGATGTACGTCCAAGTTTTGTGGATGTAAGATCTGTTGAGGATGTTGCAGGTTCTAGTAGCTCTACTGTTCCTGCTGTTTTACCCACTGCTGAACAAGCTCGTTGTTGGGATGGTAAAGATGCGCAGGCTCATGCCTTGATTGCACTTTCTGTCAAACGTAACATCACTCCACATATTCGTTCAGCTAAAACAGCAAAACAGGCTTGGGATATTCTAGCTGGTTTGTATGCAGGTCGTATAACGAGGCAAAAATCTCTTACCTGCGTAAAGAGCTAGAATCGAAGATTATGCAGTAAGATGATGACATGAATGTTTTTCTTGCTGAGATTAAAGATCTCAAGGAACAATTGATTCCCGCAACTGAGATTATTCCTGATCATTCTCCTGTGCAGACTGTTCTTGATGCTTTACCTGAGTCATATCAGACTTTTGCTTCCACGTGGAGACTTGTTACTGAGGACAGACCTGATGTTGTCAAGTATGATACTTTAGTCATAACAAGCTCTTGCAAGAAGCGCAATCCGAAAAAAATAGGGCTAGGTAGCCTGCAGTTGATAAGGCATTTGTTGCTGCCCAACAGAGAAGAAGTGGTAAGGCAGCCCCTTCCACTGTTTCTTCTCCTATTAGTAGGTCTGCAACTTCTTCTCCTTCCACAGGTAGCAATAATAGGTCTGAGAAGGCTCTTGATAAAGGCAAGAAAAAGATCAGGTGGGTGTAACTATTGTAAGGCAACTGATCATGTCATTAAGAATTGCCCTAAGCTAAAGGCTAAAGAGGCAAAGAAGAAAGAGTCAAATGCAGCCACAATAGCGGATGCTTCTACAAATGCAGATTCTGCAAATGTTATGCAGGATACAGAATGGGTGTTTAGCGTGTATTTTTCCAGTATGACCCATCTGTACATGATGCATGTTTGGCAGTTTCTGTTGACTCTGATGTATGGTATTTTGACAGTGGTGCTACAAAGCACATTACCTCGCATCGTGATATGTTTACTAAGAAAACAAAATATATATGCTTACAAGGCATATATGGATGCCCTTTGCTCTCATGAACCATGAAGTTCTCACAGTGCAATGTGGAAATTCTAAATTTTCACATAGTAATGACGTCTTTTGCCTTCGAGCCCTTTGTGTGAACATAGAAGATGTGCATTTCATTACATAAGATGATCATCTCTTTAAACAACCTCTGCAATGATGCTCTCTACCTTCTCAATACCTTGACAAAACTCTTTATTCAGCTTACTTCTTCATCTCACCAACTTTTCATCTCTATGTCATATGCAAATAACTTAGCACGTTATGGACATGTTGCTTGACACCGACTCCTTTTGAGAACCTCTCCCTTGGGTACCCAACACAAATAACTCTTCATCTCACCAACTTTTCATCTCTATGTCATATGCAAATAACTTAGCACGTTATGGACATGTTGCTTGACACCGACTCCTTTTGAGAACCTCTCCCTTGGGTACCCAACACAAACCTTGTAGCCTGTAACTGCTCTATCTTATCCTTTGTGAGAGAAGTGCCATGTGTAACCTTCCACACCCCACGAGCTGGCCCATGCAAACCTAAAATAGAGGCATCTATCTTCCAAGTGTGTGCCACAGTCGTATTGTAGAACCAAATAACTTGCTCAAAAATTCCATTTGGGTGTTGTCGGTGCCCTCTGAAACATGGTGTAGACACACTAACATTTTCAATCTTCCCCAAGGGATTTATAAGTGAGACACATCTACACCCTTTATCTGCCAAGTATCCAAAGCATGTAATACATTTGTGAGGATTTGCCCTATGTATAGCCCATGTTGTGTCATGCACCACCACCTTAGAAGCCAATTCGTGCTTCATCGACTTACCAGTTCTTTTGGTGCTCTTTGTTGGCTCTACTCTAACTATCACATACTTTGGAAGTTGACTATCATTCTCCAATATCACCCCGAAACTGAGATGTGCTATTCTTTCTTCTCATGCTCCTTGTATCCATACACTTTTGTGACTTGCACGTCACTCAGGTGACATAACTCCTGCCTCCTGAGCCACCGAGTGTGCCATTCCCACTAGTTTTTTCTTTGAGGATTTACCTTCCTTGTATACACATACTTGCGCTCCATATTTGGTGACATAACTCTTGCCTCTTCAACCAATGAGAGTGCCATTCCACTAGTTTTTTCTTTGAGGATTTACCTCCCTCCTTTTGCAAAAACCTCTCCTTAAGATTCTCTAACCCTGGACCCATACCTAAGTGTCTACCTATTAGGTATGAATTATAATGCACACTTTGAAGCACTGTTGTTGCAAGATCTACTATAGATGCCTCATACAATGATATTAGGGACTTAAAACCAAGAGCTGCTTGCATGCTAGAGTGCTTAGTTTTTGATAAATTCACATTTGGCAAATGGTCCTTGCATTGCTTGCTTAACACTAGTTTGGTACCAAAACAGGACACTTCAGTGTCCTTTTTTGGGGGTTGCGAAAAAAAATCAAACTCCTAATGTAGGCTTTAAAAACCAAAATGCTTCATTGGGCATGTAGAACATAACCCTATGCTTATGTAAAAAATGCTAAACATATAAAATGCCTTTTTATTTGGAAGTACATAAGCAACAAAGTAGCATATGTCTTGAAAATGAACATTTTTCAGGATTTTTCAGGATTTTTCCAAATATGCAAGCATCATTCTCTCAAAAAAAAAATCCAATGATATCAATAGCATTTTTCCCAAGATATTTTGATAGAATACATCAGTCCAAGGAGGTAGAAGTTCACCAAAAAAATCATTTTCCTTTCCTAGAATTTTTTCCAAAAAAGTTGTATAAAATCAGCAAAAGTAACGCGTATTATCAAAACTCAATCACGCCACTAAAAAAAATTGTAGCCCTATCAATGAGAATGTTGATTATTGGTTTTCATGCTTGAGATGAGATAAATAAGCCATAATTTGATGTGTATGACACTAACTTAGCCTCCACTTAAGTAGGTTCTTATCGCCTAGTTCTAAAAAAACTGTAAAAAATAAAAATACAAAATTTGATCATCTTTTTTCAAAAACTAATCATAACTATGCTTGCACAAGTAGTCTACACCTATAGTTACAACAAATAATGCACTTACACAGCTTTTCCCTTTGATGAAAATCAAAATTAGGCTCATAATTAGACATTTTACGTATTAAAAACAGGTTGCGCAAAAGGCCATGTATGAGAAGAGGCCCAAAAAGTGGCTCTAAAGTTTTGGAAAATTCAAAACAAATTAGTATTTACCCTATATAACATGGGTGCACCTCAAGTTTTACATTATTAGCTTGCATATGGAAGGAGAAAAATTCATGCTCCACCTGTATAAAAAACATCATTTCAATATTAGCGAGTCAAAAATTTATCCAATAATTATCGTTTGATGATTCCAAGATTTAGTTTACATCATGGGCTTTCCATCAAGCCAAGTTTCATGATCAAACTATGTCCCTTCTAAAAGTTATGTACAAATTACTACTATTTTGAAAACAGCAAAAATCATGCGTTTTATCAGCATGTGTCTAAGAAAATTAAAATATTACCTTGCAAAAGCTAAGAAAAGTGCAATTTAAAAAATCTCAATTTTTTTTTGGGTCTTGAGGAACATCTGTGGATGTTAAGCATTTGAAAACTCTTAATAGATTGCCCACAAAAATTCAAGAAAAATGCTAACTTTCAGGACACTTTAGTGTCCAATTACAGAACTAGTGTTAAGAAGCCATACACCCCAATGGGAAGCTCTCACATCCCACCATTCCACAACCAAGTCTCTAAGCAAGGTGTCTCTTCCTTGATGGCATATTTTTTCCACCATTTATGTATAGCTCATTCTTGCAATTATCTACAACCACTTGTGTCGGTGTATTTCTCTATTTCTTACACAAAACCTTATTTCCTACACAAAACCTTATGCTCTTCTTGGAATTGTGGCTTGATACACCTCATGACCTTGTCTTTCCTTCAAGTACATTCTCTCGGACACCATTGTACATACGTAGTTTGAACAACTAGCCAATTTGTAGAAGCCTCATCTGCCATAAATCCTCAAAACTCTAGCAGTTCAAGATCCTTTTTCCATAACTACATTTAATATTCTCCAAAGTTCAGCATGGGCATTCTCTACTCCTTTTTAAATTCATATGTAGCAATAGTGAGCACCTTATGCAAAAATGGCTCATAAACATGTGCCCGCCATTGTAGACTAACCTTTCACCCTATGCACATGGCACATTTTGTTCACCAAATATCCACCCCACTACCTGAACTGTGGACATTTTAAATACATGTGGTTGAAACGACTCTAAGGAATAGAAAGCTATATTAGTGACACTTATTATTCAACTTTAATAGCGAATCTAAACCCATCTCACCCCCATGCAGATCTTTTCTAGCCTCTTGTACACCTCTCCATAGTCTGTGAAAGCAACATGTTGAATCAATACTCTATTTAAAACACCAATATGAAATTAAAAGTATAAATAAAATTAGCACATTGTAAAGAAAAGAGTTTCTATCCTTCACCTTCTAACACTATTGTGACAAAAATAGGTAACTGACAAGGGTTACCTAAAAAGATTCCCTCCCAAAATGTGTAAAATCTCAAAAATGGCTTAAAAATGTAGTTTTTTAAAAACATATCTAGAATTCCATGTATAAATTTAAAAATTACACAAATTTTGCTATTTTTTCCAAGATTGAGAACACGTGCGATCTTTGTAGATTTATAAATTGCTATTGTTTTTGACATAAAAATAAAATTGACTTAGAAAATGGCATAGGAGTCTACACAACTTAAAGAAATATCTATCTTTTTCAAATAGAAATTTATTTTATAAATTTCATGAATTTAAGACGCTTTTTTTAATGGCCTTTCTTGGGACAAATTCTACCACTATGCATAAATATGCACATTATTTGACAAGCACTTAAAAAATATAAGAATACATGACACTATAAGCTCCATAATTTATGAAAAATCCTACAAACATCCTTGACCCAAATAGCAAAGTCTTTAGTATATATTTACCTTGATAGTTTGCATGACATAATTATTTGCTCTATTATTATAAGCAGATAGTGGGCATGATATAAAACCAATGCTAAGAGTTTAAAGAGGTCAACTTATAGGTAGGCAAAGGTAGACTTCTATTCATATATATATATATATATGTGTGTGTGTGTATGTATGTATGTATGTATGTATGTATGTAGAAGACGGTAACTATGGAGGCTCTGAGTAAACCTAAGCATGTTAAAAGAGTAAACCTAAGCATGTTAAAAGAGTAGAAAATTAAAATATTTTTTGGCAGGACAATTATAGAGGTAGACATCATATAGCCTATGGGTGTAAATTTTTGTTGAAATTTGAGCATTGTGATGAGCTATGGTGGATCAAACACTAGAATCAACATCATTAACAAAGTGATTAGCAAATAATTAAGATGTAATTAGTGGATAATTAGCAAATAGATTAATGTAGGCATGGATACTCAAAAACCAGCAAATTCTCATTAGGGAAATGCCTCAATTTATAGAGTTTACATCAAGCATCAAATCCCATTGATTTCTCCATGATTCACTCCTAGAATATCTCCACCTCTTGCTTGATTCTCTCCACCTCTTCTCTTTTCCCTGAATATCTCCCAGAATAACTCCACACTTCCCAGAATATCTCCACACTTCCTAAATTCTCTCATGCTACCCTTTATTCTCTCCCAGTAGATTCTTCTCACCTTTTCATAGGTTCTTTCACATTTACTCATCCTCTTTTACAGCCTCTAACCAAGGGCTTGTTCCCGCACACACCCTATTCACTTGTATATTTCAACACCTCCCCTCAAGTGAATAATCCTAGTACACCTGGACCCTATACCAAGTTTCCCTCTTACTTGATAGCCCACGACCAGTGCCTCAAGTCCCTAAACTCCATAGTCCTTGACACTCTCTCTCTCTATGTGTCCAAGGCTACTATAAGTGCCCGCGACCTTGACTAAAGTGCTCACACATACATCTACCACGTGGCCTACATCATCGGTGGCTCAGAGGTGGTTTTACTTTGTTGGGGCAGGTTACATTGGGTTGTGGGGTCTCTCTCTCTCTCTCAGAAAAGATGATCCGACTCCACTTCCTTTGGAGCCTCCATGAAGTTTGCTGACGTCGTTCCTTCTCCACTGGGTTTGCTGTAGCAGTCTCTCGCCATGTGTCCTGGCTTTCCACATTTGTGGCAAGTGAAGGTCCTTCCTCCTTCTCTGCCTCTTCCTCGTCCTCGAGAGAATCCTCCTTGGGTGAAGAATGCTTTTTCTTCTCCTGCTGTTGAGTTGAGCCCTTTCTTCTCTTTGCCTCTGCTCTCTTGCTCTAGTAGAGCTGCTTCTATCTCGTGTAGCTTCAATTCAGGTACATTCTTTAGTGTTGCTACAATGTTTTCATAATCACCTTTGTCCACACTCTTCTAATGCTTCATCATCTTCTACCTTTTTGCCAATAGCTGCCAGCTGTTGCTTAATGCTTTTATATTTGTTCAAGTATGTGATTAAAGGTTCACTTTCCTTCATGTCCAATTTGTAGAATTGCATTAATAGATTTATCTTTGAATTTTTTGCTTGTGTACCAAATAATTTATTGAGTTCATCCCATGCATCTTTTGCCCATTGTATCCCTGTGATGTGATGAATGATTTCATCATTTAAATTGAGTGCAATAAGTCCCAATGCTTTTTCATTCCTGCTCTTCCACTCATTTTCCCCTCTCTCTGGGCATTCATCTCTCCCTTCAACTAATCCCCACAGATTTTTCCTCATCAGCAAATACATGGTTTTTGTCTGCCATGTATAAAACTGCTCCCCATTAAATTTGGCTATTTCATGTGCTGAACTCATGGTGATCTGAAGGGGGTCTTACCTCTTGATCCAATTTCAAGATTCAAGGGCGGTGTCTACCCTTTATTCTCTCCTAGTAGATTCTTCTCACCTTTTCACAGGATCTTTCACATTTACTCATCCTCTTTTACAGCCTCTAACCAAGGGCTTGTTCCACGCTCACCACACCAATGAATGCCCAGAGAGAGGGAAAAATGAGTGAAAGAGCAGGAATGAAAAAGCATTGGGACTTATTGCACTCAATTTAAATGATGAAATTGAATTCTGTCTTCACCGGCTTGTAGAGCATGCTTGAATACACCTTGGGCTAGGAGGAATTAGAAGCATTTGATTTGATGAAGAAGAGATCTGCAAATTACTTAGAAAAAACATCGCTGGCCAAATTCGCGATTTCTCAGCAACGCCTTCGCGGTTTGGTGTGCCGTTTTGATGGGCTTGAAGCCAAGAAGGTTGGCTACCATATGCTAGAAGGTTTTTCCCTAATTCTATGTGTGCAAGGTGAATGAGATCCTCCACTGGCTGGGGGTGAAGGGGTGAAGTGAAAAATAACTAAAATTTTGATTATTTCCTAATTATCTACTAATCTTGATTAATTAAATAATGGGCTCATAAACTTGATGGATTCTAGGCATGGATCTGATACCATGTTGAAACTTGAGCATTGTGATGAGCTATGGTGGATCAAACACTAGAATCAACATCATTAACAAAGTGATTAGTAAATAATTAAGACGTAATTAGTGGATAATTAGCAAATAGATTAATGTAGGCATGGATACTCAAAAACCAGCAAATTCTCATTAGGGCAATGCCTCAATTTATAGAGTTTACATCAAGCATCAAATCCCATTGATTTCTCCATGATTCACTCCCAGAATATCTCCACCTCTTGCTTGATTCTCTCCACCTCTTCTCTTTTCCCTGAATATCTCCCAGAATAACTCCACACTTCCCAGAATATCTCCACACTTCCTAAATTCTCCAGCATCAAATCCCATTGATTTCTCCATGATTCACTCCCAGAATATCTCCACCTCTTGCTTGATTCTCTCCACCTCTTCTCTTTTCCCTGAATATCTCCCAGAATAACTCCACACTTCCCAGAATATCTCCACACTTCCTAAATTCTCTCATGCTACCCTTTATTCTCTCCCAGTAGATTCTTCTCACCTTTTCACAGGTTCTTTCACATTTACTCATCCTCTTTTACAGCCTCTAACCAAGGGCTTGTTCCCGCACACACCCTATTCACTTGTATGTTTCAACAATTTTGACCCAGGTAGGCATTTGTTTTCATGAAGGAAATTCTTATTATGCAATATGGATAAGGGAGGCAAGAAGAAATCGTAGCCTATATCATGTACATATGTGGTGGTGGCAAAAATTCATAGTATGCATATATTGATGTTTGATCCAGATAGCCATTAACATGAACATAGGTGATGGTATATCTAAGAGTAGTGTAGGAATGAGCTCTAGTTACAATTATTTAGAGTACATGTGAAGGATGTTAAGAGATGGTATGTCTAAGGGTAAATGATCTCTAGTTATAATTATTTTGGAGGACATACGAAGGATGCTGAGAGATGCAATCTTCACCCACCGCGACATTGTCTTTGTGTACAAAGAGAAAAGAGAGGAGCTTAGGGCTTCTTGAATGGTGGTAGAGAGGATCTTGGAGCTTTCACGATGATGGTACATTCAAGGTCCCCTATGCTGGAGAGCATACTATTGCACATAGACATGGCAGAGTCTAAGCTCACATGCACCCCCCTCCCTGACATAGGCATGGCAGAGTCTAAGTTCACATGCACCCCCCTCCCTGACATAGATGGTCCCACCACGTGTATTTTCTTATAGTTCTTCAGCTTTAAAATTGAATTGTAGAACAAAAATCAGGATTGGCAAATTAATCGACTCATGGTTTTCCAAATCAATGGAGCCTTGTACATATGGATCAAAACCAATGGATTATAGGTCATCATGGATTATCTCATCTAGCTCTTCTGCTATCATGATTTTTTGGCATCTACTATGTAAGCGATATTATTTATGGTACAAAGGTTACATGGATACATAGACAAATGACCTCCTCTCAAATTTGTAGTCAAAGGTTGTGACCATGTGTGTTTTTCAAGTCCTTAGCCTTAAACCTATGTTCTATCTATATCACCTTATCCTAGACATATGTTTCTTTAATTATATGGTTTATAGGATTTTTTTTTAGATTTTATTGGCTACTATCTACTATTTAGAATGCGTTTTTATAGATTTATTGGTGATAAAAATAAAAACAATTCTCATAAAAATATAAAAATACTTTAAAGTTAAGAAAAATAGCCCCTAAAAGTTGATGTTTTACATCAAAGTTGATGCAAAACATCAACTTTTCCACAACTTGATGTTTTGCATCAAAGTTGATGCAAAACATCAACTTTACCATAAAACTTGATGTTTCCCATCAAGTTTTAGATACTCCGGAGAAGAAAGTTGGGGGATCAGAGGTCAATTTTCACAAACGACCTATTTTAGCGATCCTGTCCACAAAATATCAAACTTTCATAAAAGTTGATGGTTTGTATTAAGTTAATGAAAAACATCAACTCTTAGCTTAGAAGTTCTTACTCAACATTAAGTTGGCTGCAAATGTTGTAGCTAAAACATCCTTACCATGTGTAGTAACCAGTAGGATTCAAACCCAAGTCTTGCCTGATATTTTACAAAAAAGTATTTTGCAAAGCGTAAACTTTTGTTTCTTAAAATGAGATTTTTCATGCTTTCTAAACTCATTTAATAAAACTAAAATTATCATTTTACCCCCCTTTTTGTCACATCAAGGACACATCTTCTTTAAAAATGAGTGTGTAACTATTTTTCAAAATTAGACAACTTTCAAATAGCTTATTCATGATATTTTAAAATTCATCTATACGTAACAAACTCTTTTAAAAGAAGTATATATTATCAATTAAGAAATTGTGATACTCAAGAGCTTCAAAATGGATTTTAATACTACTCTCATCAAGAGCCAAAATAGGGTTTTATAATTAAGATAATAACTGTATCAAGATAATGCTTTTGTGATATAATCATATAAATAGTTTTTTATAGTTGCACTCTGTAGCACATCCTCAATCATGTTAATATGGCAGATGACCCAAGGAGTCTAAGCTTCAAGTGTACACATAGAAGAAAAAAATGTATTTGTGTATAGTGAAGAAGATGATGCCTCGTCTACCTTCTAAGGGAGGAAAGGCACATCAACTAGTGATGGTGTTGGTATAGATAGCAATGATTATGAGGAACCATAACTGTGCCATAAGCCACATGTTTAGAAAATAGCTTCTTTTACAGTTGTGTCTTTTTTTTGGATTGAAGATGGAAATAATAAACATTGTCTCTATTTTGGCATGTTTTTTGAAAACTTATTGTTGTTAGATTTTCAATTATAATCTCAAAAAGTAAGCAAAACAAATTCTTTTTTTACATGTCAATTTTTGTAAGAAACGTGTAAAGTACCCAAAATATTATCATTTTTTGGCAGAATTGTATGCATGCGTACACCACTTTTTAAAAAGAGGTGAAAATTTGAAGTTTTTTTATGGAATCTTTGAAAGATGCTAAATGTTTCTCGTTTTCAAGAAATATTACCTATTTTGTCCGCACAGTGTCATAAAAGTTTACATTCCCACTCCCATACTTTTGCACAAGCATTCCAATCACTACGTCTTACATACTGGAAACCTCTATTGTCTTAGCACTTATGTAAGGACTTAACCTAGCATGAGTTGTAATCATGTCTTCAATTTACTTTTTCTTACATCTGGAGATACCCTCCCCACATGGATGATTATGGTTCCCAAGATGATTTGCACATCTAGTGGTGTTGCTACTATTCCTTGGAACACACTAATAAATCAATGTTGGGCAAGTTGCAACACACTCAAGAAATTAGTCATTGGCGAGAAAACAACTTCCCATGCTCCAGTGTCACTAGTCTAAGAGGGCGTATGGTTTTATTTTTAATTTTCCTTTCCATTTCGTTTCATTTATCATTTCAAAACGCTCAAGGAATGAACATTCTACATTCTTGCATATCGGACATGACCAACACACTTACTCATTCGTACCTTATCATAATAAATTGAAAGCTCCTCAACAAATTGCACTATCTTTGTAGACTCTTAATGCAACATGTAGAGAGCTATTCAAAAGGAACCTTGCTTATCATTGTCAAAATTGTATTGGTAGAAGAACTTGGATTTTGACCCTCCCTCATGTCATTCCCGAGGCTGATTTTGTTGAGCATCTAACAGAATGGGTGAGCTTGCAGTACCAAAAATAGACGACATTGCAGGTACCACTCCATAGGTGGAACACAAGCATCTATCCAATGCATAATCATGTGACAACCATCAAACAAGGTAATCAAAGTCTCCATTGTGTTGTCTTCAAAAAAAATTCCAAATTGTTGTAGGATAATATCACACCCTTCCAAATGAAAATGTTCTTCTAGTTCTGTTAAGGAAATCTCACAAAACTCTATATCAAACCTTATCACATATTTTATGTTTGATGTAGAGTTAAAAATTGTAATAGTCTTTCCCATCTATATGGTTTGCAAAGTAGAAGCAGAAAGAAAGCTGAGAATTGATTTTCTTTAGTAAGTAAACCTATAGACTTATGTTGCACACTCACAAAAGAAATAATGCTGCAATGGCCAAAAAATATTTCTCATGAAAGCAGTAAATAGATTTTTCATTAAATGCAATAAAGATCCTTATAATATTTGATGGGGCAAGAATGTGGTCCCTCGGGGTGGTTGCAAGATCAGGGTGCCTAGTTTTGTTCACTCAGGCACCCTGTAAACAGTAAAAAAACAGGCATTTGTTTACCTTTAGTGGCTAATCTCTCCTAGTAAATGAAGGAATTTCGTTTCAAGTTCTTTTGTTGGAACATCATATTCAAAGTTGGAAATATAGTTGCATAATTTGATTAAGCATTAGATGGTCAAAAGTCCTCATTTTCTTAGGTACAAGGTCAATGTATACACCCTGTCCCAAATTTGAACTGATTCCATAAAATGCTAATATCTTTTACATATAAACTCATATGAGATTCCCACTTTGTACCTTAGATCTTTACATAATATGGAGCTTAACTTGATTTTTCAAGAAAATTTTAAGATATTTGTCTATTTTCTTTAAATATTTCAAGGTCTCTAAAGTGTTATAATATACGCCTGTTTTTGTACCCACAATAGCTACCACTTAAAATCCTCAATCTTGTAGATCAAAAGAGTGGGTAGATACTAAGACATTAGTAGAATGTGGTGGTTAGTAAAAATTACAAATCCAATGGTTGGATTTTTAATGATCTCTTTTTCAAAATTCTTCCAGACTATCAGAAGGCCTGCAAATATTAATAATCTAATTAGTAAAATTACATTTTTGATGTGAATCATCTAAAACCTATAGGGACTAGTGTACTTGTAATGGTGCATCTATGGAAAAATAAATTGGATCACTCTAAGTATGGAAAGATCATTTGTTTATTATTTCATCATATTTTTGATTAATTTTGATTAATTAGACTAATTTATATTAATTTAAGTTATATTAGGTTAATTTAAGGACAAGTGTATTTTTTATTATTTGCTTGATCTAATTTTAAGTACCTTGCCTCCCAAAATTTGCTCTCCAAGCTATGTCCCAGTTCTGCATAAACTGGACAAAACTGGATACCCTGATCTTGTAACAACCCCTCGCTATGTTCTCATAGATTAAGATGAGTGCTACTCGAGTGAAACTTCTTGCATGCACCCGTTAGGGTTTTGCAGGTCTTCCCTCATCCCCCCTGCCCCTCTCTGTTCTGTATTACCTTGGTCTTCACCTTCATCCGCAAGATCCCCCCTCCCCCCCTTGGGTTCATGGGCACCGAGTGGAGGGGAACCCCCACCCTTCTTAGAGCGCACATCATCAGGTATGGCCCGATTGCTGCACAGAACTCGCCCCCTTTAAAGATAGTGTAAACACCTTCAAACCAATAATTTCCATAGTGGCCCCCTACTGCCACCACAGAGTCGAATAGAGAAGCGATGATGAATTATGATTAAGTAATTAAAGATTTCATGGCCACAAAGAAACACCACACCTTGAGGAGTCTAAATCAAGGGTGGAGGAGATGAACTTATTGCTGCTGCCAAGTGGAGGAAGGTGCACTCGCTCCCAAGAAGTCTTCACCAAAGAATGCCATTCATGCAGGTAATCCTGGTTCCTCTAAACCATTGGTCTACTTGCCACTAGATTTGGTTTTCATTGGAAAGGGATTACATAGCCAGATGTTTAGTGAACTTACTCTTTGGCCCTAAGCCCCCTATAGATTTCTTGAGAAGTTGGGTCAGGGGGGACAACTAGTTTCCTATAGGCATAGAAGTTGAAATCATTCAAGCTCTCCCCAATGGTTACTATATCTTCCTCTTTAAAGACCCAGGCATGGCTCTCAAGGTCCTAGGTTCAGGACAATGGATGTACACAAATATCCTCTTTTGCTTCTTTAAAGACCCAGGCATGGCTCTCAAGGTCCTAGGTTCAGGACAATGGATGTACACAAATATCCCCTTTTGCTTCTTCAAATAGACCAAACACTTCAACCCCCAAGGGGCCAAACCCTCAACCTATCGAGTATGGGTAGAACTCCCTAATCTTCTTTTACCTGTACCTATGGATATATAAAAAATGTCTCATCATTAGGTAAAGTCCTAGGTATGAGACCTAAAAATGATTACAATCCTACTTGGCATCCTCAAGTTCTTGTAGAAGTGGACTTGGACAAACCCCTAATAGATGAAATTGAGATCAATTGTGGTAAGTATAATATCCAATAGGAAATCCACTACAAGCACCTTCCCAATGCATGCCTCCATTGTGGGAAGCAAGGGCATGTAATCGGATAAGTATAATATCCAGTAGGAAATCCACTACAAGCACCTTCCCAATGCATGCCTCCATTGTGGGAAGCAAGGGCATGTAATCGGAGAATGCCTAGCCAAATACCCTAACCTCACCACTACAAGTACCCTAGTTCAGCAACCCCCAAATAGTAATAACCAACCTATTGGAGCCAATAATAGTCTAGCACCCCCCGCCCCCCTCCAAGGCCCCTCTACTACCTCAAAAGACAAAGGAGATAAATTCTCTATTCCCAACAGAAGGAAGACCTTCAAATAGCATAGACGTGGACACCAGAAGGCTTTTGCTAAATCCTTTGCTTTGCTAGATAGCATCTCTGACCCTAAGGACTCTGTAGACTGCCAAGAGTTCATCCTAGCCACCCCCATGGAGAGATCTAGAATTTTGGCTAAAACCAATCAAATGGATCATGATTTGATACCCCCAACATAGCCTAATGGGTCTGGGCACCTGGGAGAGGAGCCAATCAGAGCTGGACACTCCCTCTCTGATTTAAAAAATGGCAACCCCAATGAAATGGAAATAATTAAAGAACTAAAAAGGAATCATGCACTAGTTGGTTCAACTACCCCACAATCTGCATCCGAGGCAGGACCTAAAAAGGTCAACACCCAGAAAAAAGGGAAATGGGATGCACCCCTCAAAAGTTCAGTTAGTGAAACAATGGCTAAGGAAACAAGGTAGGTTTGACTTCATTGCATTGTCTCTGAAGTTAAAGTTGCTGGGAATGAGCTAGAGAAAAGGTTGCATATATAGCATCTCTAAAGACCACATTTGGATATACACTGCCCACTCTCAGGGGTCTAGAGATGTGGCTGTGGGAATGCATATAGATCTGCAGAATGAGTTGAAGGATGTAAGAATAGACATGCATGACCAGTGGGCTACCTTTGAACTTAATACCTTCTCATACATTAGAGTGTATGCTAGAGTATCTCAAGCTAATAGAATCAAAACTTGGAGATCTTTGAAAACTGTCCCTGAACCAATCATCTTAATGGGTTATTTTAATATGGTGGAATCTAGAGAGGATAGATTTAGAGGCTTGGGACAAGTCCCCAAAGGGGCTGAGCTCTAGGAATGGCAGTGCCATGTAGATCATTTTGGGATGTGTGATCTTGGGAACACTGGAGACCACACTTGGCAAAACTATGCTCAAGGGGAATTAACCACCCAAGAAGGCCATGCTAGAAAGAGGTTATGTAAGCAAGACCCTGGGTAACTCCTTTTTCAGATGTGAATGTAGATCTGATATATCCACTTGCCTTTCAAATCATTATCGTATCATCTTACTCCTGGACAGTCATGACAAAAAGGTGTACAACCAATGGTTTCACACTGACCCTGCTCTGTTCAAGATGTCGGTTATTCAAGAGGAGGTGAAAAGAATTTGGACTAACTTCTTCAATTGTGATCTCACCTCCTGCCAGGGCTTGGAGTCTCACCATCAAATCTACCTAGGCTCTACTAATATGCCTCAGAAATGAGGTAACCAAAATTAGGAAAAATAGAAGAGATCTGTTATGCCTCAAACTGAAGAAGTTGGAGGATGTTGCTAACCAGGATGACCCCTTAGCTCAAAAATAAATCCTCAGTGCCAAGGCTGAAATTAGGAGAGAAGAGGAGATCTCTCTCCAGCACACCAACCTTTTCTTGAGAGATTGGTGGACTAGGAAAACTGATCTGCCAACTCATGAGATGTTTAAAATGTTAAAAGTGAAACAAGCTAAAGACAAACTTCCTCCTCTCCAAGACCCTAATAACCCCCTCAGTTGCTCTGAAAAAGGGAATAGAACTAGAGTCTTCAACCACTTTAATAACATCTCTAGAGCAAAGGGGAAGAAATCTCTAAGGCCCAGCTTAACTGCATTGCCATCATAGCTCAGGCTAGAAAACCAACTATCCCAAATTGCATCTCTAAATCTCTAGAAAACAATATCTCAAGGGAGGAATTGGACAAGGCCATAGACTGCTTAAAGGTGAGGAAAAGCCCTTGTGTTGATGGGTTGCCCTCTAAATTCTATAAAACGTTTAAGGAAATCTTGTTGTCTCCCTTGTTAGAAGTTTGGCAAGAGGCTATGTTTTTTGGGGCTCTTCCCCTTTCAATTGATGAGGGCTAGAGTCAAGCTGGTCCACAAGAAAGGTGAGAAGGAGGACCTCACTAACTGGAGGCCCATCACCATGTTAAACACTACCTATAATTTTTTTTGCTAAATCCCTTACTCTGAGGCTATACAACCAACTCAAAAATTGGATCAAACAGGAATAGAAGGGTTTTATCAAAGGAAGATAAATCCTGGATGCTATCATCACACTATGGGAGGGCATGGAATTTGAAGAAGACTCTGAATAGGACTATATATTTTTTTAACATAGATTTTGATAAAGCATATGGCAAGCTCAGTGGGCATGTTGGGCATACCTATGGGGTTCAGAGTCACTCTCAAATGCAGAGATGGCAATGGGTGTTAAACAAAATTGAAGGCAAGCACAACAGATGGACAAAAAGATAACTCAACTTGGGAGGCAGAAAGATGGTAATCAATCACTTCATCATTCCTTATGTCATCTATTTCCTAAGCTACTGGGGACCCCCTGATTCTGACCTAATGAAGTTCATAAGGTTGTGCAGGTACTTCCTGTGGGAAGGGGACCCCTGTATTTGAAAAGTTCCTAAAGTTAGGTGGGGCTAGTGTTGTTTGGAAACTAACAAAGGTGGTCTTGGTCTTAAAAATGTTACTAATAGTGTCGCCTTTCTGTTACGTTTTCTCCCTCGCCCTCTAGAAGGCTATTGCATTTTCTCCCTCGCTGTCAAGAAGGTCCTCTCTCTCTCTCTCTCTCTCTCTCTCTCTCTCTCTCTCTCTCTCTCTCTCTCTCTCTCTCTCTCTCTCTCACTCACTCACTCTGGTGTTTGGTGGTTTTTGTAGGTCTGCCTCTCTCTATGAGTTTGTTGCTCGAGGTCGTCGATTGCGTACTCTGGAAAAGGCTTTCTCTCTCTCTCTCTCTCTCTCTCTCTCTCTCTCTCTCTCTCTCTCTCTCTCTCTCTCTCTCTCTCTCCCTCCGTCCCTCCCTCCCTCTCTCTCTCTGGTGTTTGTGTGCCATCAACCCCTAGTGGTTTCTACAGGTGGGTGCTCTCTGTGGCACAACAGTGACCTGCATCGCTCTCTCGATTAGGGTGTCCGTGTGCCATCAACCCTCTTCACTGTGGTCACTCAGGGTGTTTGAGGTTTGCTCTGCTACTCTCTGTCATTCGTTTTAATACCTCTCTCAGAGCCGCATGCACAGGTCTCCTTGCTCGAGGTGTTTGCGTGGTGTGTGTGTGGGGGTGGGGGTGTTGAGTTTTTTTAAAAAGTTTAATTGATACACACACACAAACATGATATATGGAAAGTTTTTTCAAAAAGTATTGTTAGTATTATTTTGTGGGTGTGTTAAAAGTTTTTTTAAAAGTTTTATTATTTTTAATAGCATGTGTGTGTGGGGGGGGGGGTTGTGTGTGAATGATTTAGTTGTGTGATTTACTTTTGTGAATTATTTAGTTGTGAGTAGGGAGAGAGAGTGTGTCTGTGGGTGGGGGTGTGGGTTTTTTTTTAATGTTGAGTTTTTTTCAATGTTTAATTGATACACACACCCCAAACATGTCGATATGTTGAAGTTGATTTTTTTAAAAAAGTTTGGTTAATATTATTTTATGGGTGTGTTAAATGTTTTTTTAAAGTTTTAATATTTTTAATAGCAAGTGTGTGTGTGTGTGTGGGTTTGTGTCTGAATGATTTAGTTGTGTGATTTAGTTTTGTGAATGCTTTAGTTGTGAATCGGGAGAGAGAGTGTGTGTGTGTGGGTGGGGGTGTGGGTTGTTTTTTTTTAAGTTGAGTTTTTTTAATGTTTAATTTACACACACACCCACCCACACACTCAAACATGTTGATATGTTGAAGTTGAATGTTTTTTTTTAAAGTTTGGTTAATACTATTTTGTGGGTGTGTGTGTGTGTGTGTGTGTGTGTGAGAGAGAGAGAGAGAGAGAGAGAGAGAGAGAGAGAGAGAGAGAGAGTGGTGTGTGTGGGGGTGGGGGTGTTAAGTTTTTTTTTAAATGTTTAATTAATACACACACACACACACACACACACACACACATGTTATATGTTGAAAGTTCTTTTTTAAAGTTTGTTAATATTACTTTGTGTGTGTGTGTGTGTGTGTGTGAGAGAGAGAGAGAGAGAGAGAGAGAGAGAGAGAGAGAGAGAGAGAGAGATTTTGAAGTTGAAAGTTTTTTTTAAAAAGTTTGTTAATATTAATATTACTTTGTTACTTTGTGTGTGTGTGTGTGTGTGTGTGTGTGTGTGTGTGTGTGTGTGTGTGAGAGAGAGAGAGAGAGAGAGAGAGAGAGAGAGAGAGAGAGATTTGGAAGTTGAAAGTTTTTTTTAAAAGTTTGTTATTAATGTTACTTTGTTACTTTGTGTGTGTGTGTGTGTGTGTGTGTGTGTGTGAGAGAGAGAGAGAGAGAGAGAGAGAGAGAGAGAGATTGGTATGTGTGTGTGAGGGTGGGGGTGTGGTTTTTTTTTAATGTTGAGTTTTTTAAAAATGTTTAATTGATACACACACACACACACACCCACACACACAAACATGTTGATATGTTGAAGTTGAATTTTTTTTTGAAGTTTTATTAATTTTAATAGCAAGTGTGTGTGTGTGTGTGTGTGGGTTTGTGTGTGAATGATTTAGTTTTGTGAATCATTTAGTTGTGAATAGCGTGTGCGTGTGGGTGTGGGTTGTGGGTTTTTTTTTATGTAGAGTTTTTTTTAATTAATTGATACACACACACACATGCGTGCACGCACACACACACACACACACAAACATGTTGATATGTTGAAGTTGAAATTTTTTCTTAAAAGTTTATTAGTATGTTAATAGTATTTTGTCGGGGTGTGTGTGTGTGTGTGTGTGTGTGTGTGTGTGTGTGAGAGAGAGAGAGAGAGAGAGAGAGAGAGAGAGAGAGAGAGAGGTGTATGTGTGGGTTTTTTTTTAATGTTCAGTTTTTTAAAAAATGTTTAATTTACACACACACCCACCCACACACACAAACATGTTGATATGTTGAAGTTGAAAGTTTTCTTTTAAAGTTTTGTTAATATTATTTTGTGGGTGTGTGTGTGTACACACACACACCCACCCACACACACACATTCACTTTGTGTGTGTGTGTGTGTGCGCACGTGCGCGCACGTGCGTATGTATGTGTTGGTTGGGAGATCATCTACAATGCGATCGAATGTACACATCAGAATGTGGCTATTGCAAGCCACATGCTCAGAGACTTTTTAAAAGGTTGTACTATGTGTGTGTGTTTGAGAGAGAGAGAATTAAAGGTTAGAGACATTTTTAACAGGTTGTAATATGCTTTATATTTTCCATGCAAGAAACAATCAATATTTCTATATTGACCCTAGGGACTAAAGGAGTGTAGATGCACTTGAGATTTTTTTAATGTTGAAAGTTTTCGTGTTTTTTTTTTTCAATTTGGATAGTGTGTGTGTGGGTGGGCGTGTTGGATTCATAAACATATTGAAAGTTTTTTAAAATGTGTGTGCGTGTGTGTGTGTGTGTGTGTGTGTGAGAGAGAGAGAGAGAGAGTGTGTGTGTGTGTGTGCGCGTGGGTGTGTGTGTGTGTGTGTGTGAGAGAGAGAGAGAGAGAGAGAGAATTATGTGCGTGTCTTAAGTTCGTGGGTTGGTGCCAATTTTTTTATTTGGACAGCGTGTGTGTGGGTGTGCATGTGTATGTGTGTGTTGGATTTTTAAAAATGTTAAGTTTTTTAAGATGTTTATTAATTCCAAAAGCAAGTGTGTGTGTGTGTGTGTGTGTGTGTGTGTGAGGGTGTGTGTGTGAGAGAGAGTGAAAGAATTATTTGCATATCTTAAGTTTGTGCGTTAGTTGAGAGTTGTTTTTTTATGTGAACTTTAAAAAAAATGAATGTTTTATTAATTTGAAACAGCATGTGTGTGTGTGTGTGTGTGTGTGTGTGTGTGTTTGTATGGGTGAGAGAGAGAGAGAGAGAGAGAGAGACAGAGTGAGAGTGAGAGAGAGTGTGAGAGAGCGTGTGTGTTTGGGGAAAGTGTGTGTGTATATGAGGGTGAGAGAAATATTTTAGTTTTGAGAATAGGAAAAGTGTGTGGGGGGGTGTGTGTTTGTCTTTGTTGTTGCTATTATTGTGTTTGTTGTTGCTATTATTGTGTGTGTGTTTGTGTTTATTGTTGCTGTTATTGTGTGTGTAGGAAAAGTGTGTGGGGGGGGGTGTGTGTTTGTTGTTGCTGTTATTGTGTGTGTGTGTGTGTGTGTGTTTGTGTTTGTGTTTGTTGTTAATTAGATGAAAATATTGTGCTCATGATTATTCAAGAAAGCATATGCTTGATTGATCATTATGAAATAGATTATAATGTCCATGGTCAAGTACGACAAGTATTTGATGAGGTTATTAAATGTATCCCAGAGCATAAGCTCCTTCAAAAATAAATATGGTTGTGTTTTTTTTAGTGACCATTGGTGCTAGATTGCTTTTGGTATTTTTCATTCTTTCTTACTATCTCTAAATATAAAAAAGATCATGATTGTTATTAATATATAATTTGATTGTGTTTCATGCAGAGACATATCATTAAATATCTTGAAGTTGACCTATGAGAATAACAAATTGTTGGATATAAGATCTTCTTTGAGGAGATGCCATAATTGGGCTTTTTTGGATCACCGTTGCCCAAAATGGGAAGTTCTTGGCTTTGAAAGGTGGGATGATATTAATCCTCGATATATTTATATAGTCTTAGACCCTTATAGGCTAGATGACAATCTCAAGCTCCTCTTAATCAAAGAGGCATTGGGATTATTAGATGGCTTTTACATTGTGGGCAGTAGATGTAGGAGTTCCAAGGAAAAGCGCTTCATTTTTAGGGAAATATTGAAGTGCATTCCGTTAAGGAAGTTGGTAAAGATAATGTAATAAGATTTAAAAATATTGATGGATGGTTCTTCTCTCTCTCTCTCTCTCTCTCTCTCTCTCTCTCTCTCTCTCTCTCTCTCCCTTCTCTATGTTTGATTCTCTCTCTCTCTCTCTCTCTCTCTCTCTCTCTCTCTCTCTCTCTCTCTCTCTCTCTCTCTCTCTCTCTCACTCTGGTGTTTGGTGGTTTTTGTAGGTCTGCCTCTTTCTATGAGTTTGTTGCTCGGGGTCGTCGATTGCGTACTCTGGAAAAGGTTCTCTCTCTCAGTGACCTGCATCGCTCTCTCGATTAGGGTGTCCGTGTGCCATCAACCCTCTTCACTGTGGTCACTCAGGGTGTTTGAGGTTCGCTCTGCTACTCTCTGTCATTCGTTTTAATACCTCTCTCAGAGCCGCATGCACAGGTCTCCTTGCTCGAGGTGTTCGCGTGGTGTGTGTGTGGGGGTGGGGGTGTTGAGTTTTTAAAAAAAGTTTAATTAATACACACACACAAACATGATATATGGAAAGTTTTTTCAAAAAGTATTGTTAGTATTATTTTGTGGGTGTGTTAAAAGTTTTATTATTTTTAATAGCATGTGTGTGGGGGGGGGGGTTGTGTGTGAATGATTTAGTTGTGTGATTTACTTTTGTGAATTATTTAGTTGTGAGTAGGGAGAGAGAGTGTGTCTGTGGGTGGGGGTGTGGGTTTTTTTTTAATGTTGAGTTTTTTTCAATGTTTAATTGATACACACACCCCAAACATGTTGATATGTTGAAGTTGATTTTTTTTAAAGTTTGGTTAATATTATTTTGTGGGTGTGTTAAATGTTTTTTTAAAGTTTTAATATTTTTAATAGCAAGTGTGTGTGTGTGTGGGTTTGTGTGTGAATGATTTAGTTGTGTGATTTAGTTTTGTGAATGCTTTAGTTGTGAATCGGGAGAGAGAGTGTGTGTGTGGGTGGGGGTGTGGGTTGTTTTTTTTAAGTTGAGTTTTTTTTAATGTTTAATTTATACACACACCCACCCACACACTCAAACATGTTGATATGTTGAAGTTGAATGTTTTTTTTAAAAAGTTTGGTTAATACTATTTTGTGGGTGGGTGGGTGGGTGTGTGTGTGTGTGTGTGTGTGTGTGAGAGAGAGAGAGAGAGAGAGAGAGAGAGAGAGAGTGGTTGTGTGTGTGGGGGTGGCGGTGTTAAGTTTTTTTTAAAATGTTTAATTAATACACACACACACACACACACACACACACACACACAACATGTTATATGTTGAAAGTTCTTTTTTAAAGTTTGTTAATATTACTTTGTGTGTGTGTGTGTGTGTGTGTGCGTGTGTGTGTGTGTGTGTGTGTGTGTGTGTGAGAGAGAGAGAGAGAGAGAGAGAGAGAGAGAGAGAGAGAGATTTTGAAGTTGAAAGTTTTTTAAAAAAGTTTGTTAATATTAATATTACTTTGTTACTTTGTGTGTGTGTGTGTGTGTGTGTGTGTGAGAGAGAGAGAGAGAGAGAGAGAGAGAGAGAGAGAGAGAGATTTGGAAGTTGAAAGTTTTTTTAAAACGTTTGTTATTAATATTACTTTGTTACTTTGTGTGTGTGTGTGTGTGTGTGTGTGTGTGAGAGAGAGAGAGAGAGAGAGAGAGTGTAAGATTCCTCCCCCAACCCCTTTTTGATGTCTAGTATCTTCCCCTGTAATCAATCCATCTTCAGAAATATAAAGACCTTGTTTCTAACTGTTTTAACCTAGAGAGAGAAAATATTCTAGAGAGAGAATATTCAGATTTTGAATATTTTTGGATAGAAAAATATCTCTTATAATTCAGATGAGTTCCCCTGAAGCAGAAATTTAAAAAGAATTTTCCAATGTGCAATTGGAATTAATTGGAAATAGGTATAAAGAACCTTAGCCTAAGGGTCTAGATTTTCAGAAATCTTTAGACTATGGTCCAATTAAGGTTTCTATGGGCCAATAGCATCAATCCATGTGTAGGGAGGAGATAAATCCAAATTGTAAAGAGAAAATACCCAAAAATGAGTAAATGCTCACATGAGGTGAAGAGTTGAAAATGTACAAGGTTTATTAGTAAATAAACACATATGTAAGGAAGGGGAGTTCTTTAAAGGAGGTGCATATTTCACATAAGATGAAGAGTTGAAAATGTACAAGGTTTATTAGTAAATAAACACATATGTAAGGAAGGGGAGTTCTTTAAAGGAGGTGCATATTTCACATAAGATGAAGAGTTGAAAATGTACAAGGCTTATTAGTAAAAAAACTATGACACATGTGTAAGGAAGAGGAGTTCTTTAAAGGAGGTGCATATTTCACATAAGATGAAGAGTTGAAAATGTACAAGGTTTATTAGTAAAAAACTATGAGCAATACAATTTTGACACATATGTAAGGAAGGGGAATTCTTTAAAGGAGGTGCATATTTCACATGCTTGAATGAGTTTTAAACTCATAAAAATTGAGATATTTCATCTCTCCTCTCTCCTCATTCAAGTCTAGTTCCAAAAAGTTAGCTTAACTGACCTAAAAATGGTCAAAAAGTGACCAAACTGACTTGGAAAATTCTAGAATCAGTTTGTTTGGTTAGGAGCTCAAATTTTCCTATAAATAGAAGCCTCCCCTTGTTGAAAAAAACATAGTCTCTTATGCCTTGTTACTCTACTCTACCTAAGCCAAAACATATAGTCTCTTATGCTTTGTTACTCTACTCCACCTAAGCCAAAATATATAGTCTCTTATGCTTGTTACTCTACTCCACCTAAGCCAAATTAGATAGAGTCTTATGCTTTATTACTCTACTCCACCTAAGCCAAAATATAGAGTGTCTTAGGTATTGTTACTCTACTCTACCTAAGCCAAGAACTGTGAATTCTTTAATAATTCACTAGTTTTTGATACTTCTCTCTTTCTTCAATCCCCATTGGTGGCTCCATCAACACACTAAACCAATTGATTGGTTGGGGGCCTCTACCGTGAATAAAGAACCAAGCAAATCATAAGGTAAGTATATTGAATTTTGATCTTTTCTATGATTTCTCAATGATTCTCTCTTCTCAACCCCTCTCAAGCTTGAGAAGTTTAATTGGTATGGTTTTTTTTAAATGCTATTGAAGTTAATTGGTGAATAGTAGTGAAGAGTTACATAATTTAATAAATGCTATAGAAGTTAATTTCCACTTATATTTAAATTCTAATGGTTTTTATAATTTCTCTCTCTCTCTCAAGAAATGGTCATACTCATGACCCATTCTCAATCCAAATGAAGCTTTTCATAAAGCTTTTCCTTAATCCAAGATTAAGCTATGCTTGAGGCCAAATTAATGGCTTTTGCTATGCTTTTAGTTTATGCACATTGATGATTCAATCCATTATGGATTGATGACCCAATTAGAGACCATTCTAATTGTTTTCTTAATGATCCAATTAGAGACCATTATGGATTGATGATCCAATTAGAGACCATTCTAATTGTTTTCTTAATGATCCAATTAGAGACCATTATGGATTGATGATCCAATTAGAGACCATTCTAATTGTTTTCTTAATGATCCAATTAGAGACCATTATGGATTGATGATCCAATTAGAGACCATTCTAATTATTTCTTTAATAATGAGCTTTATCCCTTAGAAAAAAAATTGAGATTTATCAGTCATAGTAGCGGAGCTATGGCAAAATTTATAGAAATTACGCATAAAATAAATTCATTTGAAGCATAAAAAGAGGACTTCCTACCATATTCTAGGAACTATCATCCTAGATTAATTAAAAGAATTTTATTATGCATGGAGATGTGGATGTTTGCATGTAGATGTAGATGTATAGATGTAGATGTGGATGTGGAGGTGGATGGATGCATGTAGATGTAGATGTATAGATGTAGATGTGAATGGAGATGTGGATGTATGCATGTAGATGTAGATGTATAGATGTGGATGTGGATGTATACATGTAGATGTAGATGTATAGATACGGATGTGGATGTGGAGGTGGATGTATACATGTAGATGTAGATGTATAGATGTAGATGTGGATGTGGAGGTAGATGGATGCATGTAGATGTAGATGAATAGATGTAGATGGGAATGGAGATATGGATGTATGCATGTAGATGTAGATGTATAGATGTAGATGTGGATGTGGAGGTGGATGGATGCATGTAGATGTAGATGTATAGATGTAGATGTGAATGGAGATGTGGATGTATGCATGTAGATGTAGATGTATGGAGGTGAATGTGAATGTGGATGTGGATGTATGCATAGAGATGTAGATGTATGCATGTAGATGTGAATGTACGCATATAGATGTGGATGTATGGATGTGAATATACGATATGCGATGTGAGGGAATCTGAAGTGATGAGATGTGAATGTACGCATATAGATGTGGATGTATGGATGTGAATATACGATATGCGATGTGAGGGAATCTGAAGTGATGAGATAGAAATGATGTGATGGGATGAGTATACATATAAATGGAATATGGAATAAGTAATGTAGATTGATGAAGGATAATGTGGAAAAATGAAAGTTAAAATAGAAATTGTGTTGTAAACTGTTTGTAAATACTGTTTGTAAATGCTGTTTGTAAATGATTGTTTTATGTCAAGAATGCTGGGGGGAGCATTTTGACCGTCTTGTGATTAAAGTCGTGATGGTAAAGTTGCAACTGCTGACGGGGAGTCAATGAAGGACGTCTCGCGTAGCAAGGTCGGCCGAGGTCTTGACCAGCCTCGGTGCGATTAAAATGGTGAGCTTCCGGTACGGTGGATGAGGGGCCAAGGAAGCGGCCTATGCGTGAAGCGCTAGGTTACCTGCGAAGGATCCTAGAGGGTGCTGACCATACGGTGCTCGGGCTCTGGGTTGCCTAGGATACCCACGCGTGCGTCGAGGAAGATATTGGAACAGAGTTGGAGTTGTTTTCTGAAATCGAGCATGGATCTGGTTGATTGACCTTGCTGGTCTTCAATGGATGAGTCCATGGCTCCTTATATGGATCTGTTGGTTGATCTTGCTGATCTTCAACGAGAGTCCATCTTGTTAAGTGATTATATTGCCAAGTATTATGGGCTAGGAACTATCGAAACGGCTCTTGAGCGTTCTAGTTGCCAATGATGCCATAGATACTCTGATGAAGGAATGATGGGAAATTAAGAATCAATTGGATAAATTGGAAGATGGTGATCAATGATACTATGGTTTTATTAAAGGATTGTTTTAAACTGGTTGAATCTGGTTGAAAAAGGCAATTTCATATTGGGTGTGTGAGTGGTGTGACTAGTTTTATTTTGCATGAACATCCGGCTAGGGGGCCTTGGAACTCTTTTCCTTGGTACCCGGGACAAAACCTAACCAAATTTTTAATTGGATCCCATCACTACAGTGGTTGGGCGGTTGGCTAACCCATGGGATTGGATGGGGTTAGGCTGGACTGATGGATCCGTAAATCGAGACTCAAACTTTTGTTTTTACGATAGAAAAAAAAAATTCCGGACAGAAACTGTTCTATGGATAGGAATCAACGGCTGTGCCTCTTGAATGGGAAAAAAAGCGTTGATCCCAATGATCCAAGTGCAAGTTTCTTCCTTGAACTGACTAAGTATCTTATAGATGTAATCGGATCATCTCGATCAGAAATGATCTTGACTACGTTAGAGTAAAAAGTTATCCTGGTGGAATCGCCCGTGCTTTCCGGTAAAGGAAGTTTTTCCGGGTTCGGTTTTGGAACAACCGACGGATTAGTCTCTTATCCGGATATCCGTGGGCGAGGCCCCGAGTGTGGGACCCCTGTCCCGCGCGAGAAGCGCTACTTCCGCTGCCAGTACCCCGAGTCCGTTGCTCGGTGGGAACAGGGATCTTACAGTTGGTATCAGAGCGTTTGGTTAATAAAGATCGACTGAGAAGATAAATATATCAAAAATTTATCAAGAAACACAAAAAGGTTATAATTGTGTGAGATAATTCATACAATTTGATATTCAAACTGAAATTCGTAATTTGGTAGTTGGGTCTTCAGATGGAAGTACCGCAATTATAGAGAATCCTTGACTTGCTTGAGGCCTAGACATGATAGTAGTTACCTTATAATCCCAAGGGCCGTGACTACCCGTATATACCGAGAGTATACTGCAGCTCTTTACTGACAGTATATACGAGTAAATCTAAGACTTGAAATTATAAGCGTTAATGCTATCCAGATGATGATTTCGAATGTGATTGATATGATTTTTAATTCTGTTTGAGAATTGATGAATTGATTGGGATTCTGATTGAAAATGCTGATTGAAAATGCTGATTGAAAAAAAAATGTTGATTTTTAAAAATTAGTTGAAATATAATAAAACCACAATGAGGGGGAATGGGACGAGTCCCTGTGATGATATTCATAACTAGAATAATGATAACGAATTCAGCAAATCACTATGAGATTAGTGGGTTGTGCGGTAAGATTGCTACTGTTAATACTTGACCGGTAGATCAAGTTAAGGGATGTCAAATTGAGAACTTGCTTGACTAAAATTTCCGTGTGGAGGAATGTTCCGAAGGAAACTTTTCGGTCTAATGGACTAGTATCATGTTAAAGATATGAATGATATAATCTGAATGAATTGTTATTTAATGATGAGTTCTATATAAGGGATATTTATCCCAGTGTTCTGTTGGGTTGACCACCCAGAATATAAGGAACCCCAGAATAAAATTGGATCTTAAGAATAAGAGCTGTCCTCTACCTTGCGAGATGAGGACATCTCGCACTTTTTAAGTGGGGTAGGATGTAAGATTCCTCCCCAGCCTTCGAGGTATATAGGAGTAAGAATCTCCCTTTCGGATCTTATAATTATTCCCTCTCTAAAATAAAAGAAAGTTTCTGTTTAAAAAAGGAATACCCTTTTCCTAAAATACTTCTCAGGAGTCACGCCTGTTTTAAGGATTTAGAACAATGAGTTTAGAAGTGAGAATCGGTGTTTTGGATACCAAGGTTTTGGTTTTCATTCGAGTACGGCCCAAAAGAAGTTCTTTATCTCTTGGGGAGTATAAGGAGTTATCCCCCAGATATTGTGATCCTTATATCTGAATTCAATGAAAGTAGGTGACTTAGCCTACAAGTTTCTTTTATCTCCTCATCTTAAAATTCTTAATGCCTTCTATAGAAAAATGTGTCAAACACAAATCATGGAAAGACGGTAAAACTTCAGTGGCAAGTTACCGTTGGCTTCCAGGTTACGCTAGCTCCTTCCTTTATATAAGTCGTAACTTTTACTTGTCACTCACAGTAATCTTACTCCCATCAATCTCCTTTCTTTCTTAATCTCCTTCATGGCTTGGCAACAGGAATTAGTTTTATCCCTGATGATTTCTCACCTTCAAGACGCAAGAGAGTCTGTGAAGAAAGACTTTATAGAACAGTATGAGCGCTCACTTTTTCCTCACCTAGGAACTTCTGTAGCGCAGACCAAATGGCGGACCTATCAAAACATAACTAGGGTAACACCTTGGGGTCAGCAGCACTTTCGTAACAATGTCCGCTTGGCCATGGTTATTGAAGCTTTGGGTTTGGGTCCCCGATACTACTGCGTCATGAGATCAAGGCATCTTGGGTTTTCTGAGTGGGTCTTCTTACTGGCGTGTTTTCTTCCTCATGAGAAGATATGCCTTTATCCCGTTTTTGGATTGCCTCTCAGAGGTCCTTTTGTTAGATCACCTCATACCACTGAGATAGGTGCGGCAATAACCAGCAGAATCATTCCCATAGATGAGTTACCCTATACTTGTGCAGCTTGTGAGGACTGCTTTTGTGACCATATGATGGACGGGCTTATGGAAGTGTAAAGAGTTCTTCTATCTTTACTGTATAAGTTTCGAGAATGAATAAAGTTTAAATCTTGTTCTGAATCTTGCTCTCTTTAAGATTTTTCTTGGTGGTTAATCGTGATTAAAATTTTTCTCTAAGTCTCATATTCGTGCATCTTGCGAAATTATTCCAAGTTGCGAGATGAGGACATCTCGCGTTTTTTAAGTGGGGTAGAATGTAAGATTCCTCCCCCAACCCCTTTTTGATGTCTAGTATCTTCCCCTGTAATCAATCCATCTTCAGAAATATAAAGACCTTGTTTCTAACTGTTTTAACCTAGAGAGAGAAAATATTCTAGAGAGAGAATATTCAGATTTTGAATATTTTTGGATAGAAAAATATCTCTTATAATTCAGATGAGTTCCCCTGAAGCAGAAATTTAAAAAGAATTTTTCAATGTGCAATTGGAATTAATTGGAAATAGGTATAAAGAACCTTAGCCTAAGGGTCTAGATTTTCAGAAATCTTTAGACTATGGTCCAATTAAGGTTTCTATGGGCCAATAGCATCAATCCATGTGTAGGGAGGAGATAAATCCAAATTGTAAAGAGAAAATACCCAAAAATGAGTAAATGCTCACATGAGGTGAAGAGTTGAAAATGTACAAGGTTTATTAGTAAATAAACACATATGTAAGGAAGGGGAGTTCTTTAAAGGAGGTGCATATTTCACATAAGATGAAGAGTTGAAAATGTACAAGGTTTATTAGTAAATAAACACATATGTAAGGAAGGGGAGTTCTTTAAAGGAGGTGCATATTTCACATAAGATGAAGAGTTGAAAATGTACAAGGTTTATTAGTAAATAAACACATATGTAAGGAAGGGGAGTTCTTTAAAGGAGGTGCATATTTCACATAAGATGAAGAGTTGAAAATGTACAAGGCTTATTAGTAAAAAAACTATGACACATGTGTAAGGAAGAGGAGTTCTTTAAAGGAGGTGCATATTTCACATAAGATGAAGAGTTGAAAATGTACAAGGTTTATTAGTAAAAAAACTATGAGCAATACAATTTTGACACATATGTAAGGAAGGGGAATTCTTTAAAGGAGGTGCATATTTCACATGCTTGAATGAGTTTTAAACTCATAAAAATTGAGATATTTCATCTCTCCTCTCTCCTCATTCAAGTCTAGTTCCAAAAAGTTAGCTTAACTGACCTAAAAATGGTCAAAAAGTGACCAAACTGACTTGGAAAATTCTAGAATCAGTTTGTTTGGTTAGGAGCTCAAATTTTCCTATAAATAGAAGCCTCCCCTTGTTGAAAAAAACATAGTCTCTTATTCCTTGTTACTCTACTCTACCTAAGCCAAAACATATAGTCTCTTATGCTTTGTTACTCTACTCCACCTAAGCCAAAATATATAGTCTCTTATGCTTGTTACTCTACTCCACCTAAGCCAAATTAGATAGAGTCTTATGCTTTATTACTCTACTCCACCTAAGCCAAAATATAGAGTGTCTTAGGTATTGTTACTCTACTCTACCTAAGCCAAGAACTGTGAATTCTTTAATAATTCACTAGTTTTTGATACTTCTCTCTTTCTTCAATCCCCATTGGTGGCTCCATCAACACACTAAACCAATTGATTGGTTGGGGGCCTCTACCGTGAATAAAGAACCAAGCAAATCATAAGGTAAGTATATTGAATTTTGATCTTTTCTATGATTTCTCAATGATTCTCTCTTCTCAACCCCTCTCAAGCTTGAGAAGTTTAATTGGTATGGTTTTTTTTAAATGCTATTGAAGTTAATTGGTGAATAGTAGTGAAGAGTTACATAATTTAATAAATGCTATAGAAGTTAATTTTCACTTATATTTAAATTCTAATGGTTTTTATAATTTCTCTCTCTCTCTCAAGAAATGGTCATACTCATGACCCATTCTCAATCCAAATGAAGCTTTTCATAAAGCTTTTCCTTAATCCAAGATTAAGCTATGCTTGAGGCCAAATTAATGGCTTTTGCTATGCTTTTAGTTTATGCACATTGATGATTCAATCCATTATGGATTGATGACCCAATTAGAGACCATTCTAATTGTTTTCTTAATGATCCAATTAGAGACCATTATGGATTGATGATCCAATTAGAGACCATTCTAATTGTTTTCTTAATGATCCAATTAGAGACCATTATGGATTGATGATCCAATTAGAGACCATTCTAATTGTTTTCTTAATGATCCAATTAGAGACCATTATGGATTGATGATCCAATTAGAGACCATTCTAATTATTTTCTTAATGATCCAATTAGAGACCATTATGGATTGATGATCCAATTAGAGACCATTCTAATTATTTCTTTAATA
>NC_141060.1:1260000-1427500 GCF_041138505.1 Cibotium barometz | reverse complement strand
ATAATGTCCATGGTCAAGTACGACAAGTATTTGATGAGGTTATTAAATGTATCCCAAAGCATAAGCTCCTTCGAAAATAAATATGGTTGCGTTTTTTTTTTGGTGACCATTGGTGCTAGATTGCTTTTGGTATTTTTCATTCTTTCTTACTATCTCTAAATATAAAAAAGATCATGATTGTTATTAATATATAATTTGATTGTGTTTCATGCAGAGACATATCATTAAATATCTTGAAGTTGACCTATGAGAATAACAAATTGTTGGATATAAGATCTTCTTTGAGGAGATGCCACAATTGGGCTTTTTTGGATACCACCGTTGCCCAAAATGGGAAGTTCTTGGCTTTGAAAGGTGGGATGATATTAATCCTCGATATATTTATATAGTCTTAGACCCTTATAGGCTAGATGACAATCTCAAGCTCCTCTTAATCAAAGAGGTATTGGGATTATTAGATGGCTTTTACATTGTGGGTAGTAGATGTAGGAGTTCCAAGGAAAAGCGCTTCATTTTTAGGGAAATATTGAAGTGCATTCCGTTAAGGAAGTTGGTAAAGATAATGTAATAAGATTTAAAAATATTGATGGATGGTTCTTCTCTCTCTCTCTCTCTCTCTCTCTTCACAGACACACACACATGAAATACACCAATAGTTATTCTTGCTCTTTATTTTGTATTTGGTATGAAATGTAGGTAGGACAAGGTGACAAAAATAGAGAGATTATAAGTTTGTTATTTTTTTAGGCCTCTGTATGATGTGATTGTGTAGAAGCAAGGACAAGGACGATCAAATCAAAGTTGGTGCTTTCGAGTACAATTCTCTCTTCAACTTGAGGTTAGTTTTTTTGATGTCGTTTTTGTCTCTCTCAATTTTTGTGTTAAAAAGGGATGCATAGATAAAGGATTTTTTTTTGTCATATGTTTGGTTAGCTATAGATAGATAGATAGATAGATGGTGACAAAAATAGAGAGATTATAAGTTTGTTATTTTTTAGGCCTCTGTATGTGATTGTGTAGAAGCAAGGACAAGGATGATCGAATCAAAGTTGGTGCTTTCGAGTACAATTCTCTCTTCAACTTGAGGTTAGTTTTTTTATGTCGTTTCTGTCTCTCTCAATTTTTGTGTTAAAAAGGGATGCATAGATAAAGGAATTTTTTTTGTCGTATGTTTGGTTAGCTAGAGAGAGAGAGAGAGAGAGAGAGAGAGAGAGAGAGGAATGTGTACATGAAGATATTCTTTTTATCTCTTTCTATCTTCTGAGTTTTCTTTTTGTTGATAATTTGTGTTGAGATATGCTATTAACCTTTCTCATTAGACTTCTACCTTTGAGATGTATAGAATATATAGAATATACAAACTATAGTAGCCTTGGAGAATATATGCATGTAGTTGTCTCATATTAACTGACAACGTTCTTAAAAAAGCAAAGAAACTTTTCATATACAATTATATGTATCAGTGTGTACTTTGTTTTGTCACGGTTATCTATATGTTGGGAAAGATACATAGAGATAATTGTAGAGCCTCAAGATATTAATTTTTTATTTCAGCAAATTGAGATTCAAAATGATAACAACCGCTCCAAAGCGGTAGTGGCTGTGAATGATTCTTCCAACAATGAAGAAGTAGCTTTGTCTACCCTGCCTGAGTTGATGAATGTTCGAGCTGCAAAACACCTTGCCTGGTCAAGGTCTCCATCTAGACAAACAAGATCTAAACGTCTACAAAATATTGTGGATATATGTGAGTACACTGAGAAAAATTCAATTTCTTGCAAAATAGGTACTTAGATGCCCTTTAGGGGATGAGATCCATGGAAGTGGCAGCCAAAGTGGAGATATGTAAAGAGTTAAGTTGACTCATCATCTCCGTCATGTTCTTGACAGTAGTGGTTGCATGGAGGGAAACCAACTAGACATGATTTCTTCCATGGAGAACATGCATGTTAAAATTGGCAAGCGTCTAGGTGGATGTAATGGGCAATGTAAAGAACAAGTCGATTCTCTAAAAGAGCAAGTGCGTACATTAGGCTTGGAGGTATTAAATCTAAAAGATATCTATTAATCGACTCAATGAAATTATGAAAAAGATGAGCTGTGTGTTAGAAACCAGGGTAGTTGCTTAGAGATTTTGCCAGATCCATGATGTTTTTTGCTCAAGGGACAAATTGTATTGTAATTTTTAGATTTGGCGATATATATGAAATGTCTATTTTCTCAAACTCAATACTTCTCTCTTCTATTTTGTTCTTGCACTCTTAATTTTATGTCTCTCAACATGTTTTGTGTTTCTTTTCTTTCTCTTTCAAATCTCTCTCTCTCTCTCTCTCTCTCTCTCTCTCTCTCTATGTCATTGTCTCTCTGTCTTTCTCTATTCTCTCTTCAAAAAGATAGATTATCTTTGTTATCCTCCCTTATGTATGTGAAGATGGATTGTATATATTGCACCCACTTATCTATTATAAACTTCTCTAAGAATTACATTGCTATAAGCTGAGTCTATCCGGAGTAGGGTCACATGTGATAATGAATGTTGAAGTAGAATAAATGTAGTAAGGTAGTATTATGTTATTGTTGAAGTTAAGAAAAATAGTATTCGTTATTTTGTGTTTCGAAGGAGGTTGAAGATGGTTAGGAGTAGTGCATACTTGAGTTCGAACCAAGTTCGTTGGCTTTGAATTTTGGATGCAACACGCATGACTCGCCCTAATCAGTTACGGACAAGGGCTTGCATTCGAAAACAAAACGTTGTTAATCTAACGGATTACTTTAACATAAGTGGAATTGAAACATTTGGAAGGGTTGAAAATGAGGAGTATAGAGAACTCCATGGCAAAATCCACTTAGATTCAAGTAACAGAGCAATTGCCAATGCTACAGTTCTTCAAGAACCTATCAATGAACATCGTAATGCTCAGACAGATAGAGATATGGCACGAGGCCCTTTTTCATTTGATTTAAATGAGTTGCCTATGGATGTTAATTTTCATTCTATAACCTGCGTTGTTGGTGATGTGAAAGATATTAAATCTGAATACCACTCTATAAGGCGGGTGTTTTCTTTGCCTTGGAATGTTAAGCACCCAGCTACTATGGTGGTATATTCTGGAGATTGTACTCTTCACTCATTTAGGAGCCCTTTCTTATAAGTGCCATTTTCGTGGTGCAATAATTTGGCAATGTGAGGCATCAAGAAAGCTTGGACAATATGTGGGCAAACATTGTTGTGGAAGTGGGAAGGTCTCTTTACTACCTTTGGAAAATCCACCGCCTACAATGGTTGAGTTGTTACTTGGTAATGATAATACAAGTAAGGAATACAGAAAGAATATATGCTCTTATAATAATGTCTCGGCATTCGTTTCACTGGGTGCTCACTTGGATAGTCAGTTCACTAGGGGGGGAGAAGTATTCAATTTCTGAATCCATGGTACCACCTATCATCGTGTTGATTTTGTAATACCTGATGAAACACGAGATGCGGCTCCTCGATTTCCCCAGCTTTATATGTATGATACAGAGCATGAACTAGAGAATAGACGTCATGGGATGCCCTTTTTAAATCATAACATTCTTGAAAGGCTGCAAACAATGATGTATGGAAGGTTGTTGTCAAGTCCACATTCAGATTTGAGAATGGTTATCTCACTGAAGTGCGATCAACCTCAAGGAAATACTTGGTTCCTACAGGAAGTGAGGTAGCAACTATCATGCCGGATCAAGGAGATGATTTTCATGTGGGGCATAGAGACATTCAAATAATGTCGTGCACAGGTGCTTTAAAAACAATATCTAACTTGCATCGCTCATATATGCCTATGTTATATGTTCTTCTATTTCCTCGAGGAGAGGATGGTTGGCATGTTGGAATTCCACTCATTGCCTTTTGAGCCTTTAATGTTGCAAAAAGATTTGAAGCCTTGTCAGCACATTGAGACACATTTTTACATGCAGCTTGCAGTAGAACTGGGTTCACCTCATCCACTATCTCTTGGGGAACAACTTGGACGGCCCTACACTATCCTTGCTCGGTCCACAACTATGGATCAGGAGGTCTAGATCCATTTTCATAATAAAAAAAGAACATAAATAAAAAATGAGAATTGTGTGGAGTTAAAGTATGGCATTGATTCCACAAACGGTCGAAAATATGACACACGAATTCATGATGATGGGTTTCAAGGCGTGTGTGAAGGAGTTAAAGTATGGCATTGATTCCACAAACGGTCGAAAATATGACACACGAATTCATGATGATGGGTTTCAAGGCGTGCACGGATCGATAAGATAGGGCAGTTGAAAGATATGAGATGTAGGCCGCCCCCCACAATGTGATAATAATAACCCAATGGTGGGGTACATTAACCAATGCATGATTACAACGTGGACGGGGACACATGGCCTGTGAGTGCATGACAGAAGTAGTGCACACTGGCATACATACCGGTTCTGGTAACCTTCCAAAATAAGGTTTCAATCTTAATTCATTTACTAACTTCGGCAATTTCACACCATCCAATGGCATTAATTAAAATGTGCCAATGCCAATCTTTGAAGATATCTAGTATGGGCTTGTCCACCTTAATTTGAGCTTGTCTAGATGTGGACCCATTTTGGAGTTAAGCAATAATACCGGATCATTGACATCAAAAATCCATAATTTGGAATTCCGATCTACCCACAAGTTTCTCAGGCGTTGGATGACATCAGACATCGAGATGCTCTACAACTTCTCATCCAGAGCAAGCAATTGTTCAAGTCTGTTTGCTTCAAACTCTTCTGAAGGCCCATATACCATGGAAAACGGCGTTTGCCCTACTGTTGACTTGTAAGCAGTCGGAATGCTCATAATGTAGAATACAGCTGCTAGACTAGTCTATCTAGTTCTCATTGACCACTTTCTTTAAAATTCTTTATAGGATCTTATTAGAAGATTCTGCATGACCATTTTCTTGTGGATAGTATGCTATGGATTTTTTATGAACGATCATATGCTATTAAGTTAATCTCTGGATTAATTCAGAAAATGGCCACCCTAATCCAGTCTATCCAGTTCTCATTGACCACTTTCTTTAAAATTCTTTATAGGATCTTATTAGAAGATTCCGCATGACCATTTTCTTGTGGATAGTATGCTATGGAATTTTTTATGAATGATCATATGCTATTAAGTTAATCTCTGGATTAATTCATTCGGAAAATGGCCACCCTAATCACTGACTAATTCGATTGGACTTCCAAACCTTGTCATGATCATTTTATATAGAAATTTAGCTTACTAAACTGGCTTTATTATCTCTTAATGTGTTGGCTTCTACCCATTTTGACAATAATTGGTTGCCACCAAAATATATTTATTGCCAATTTGCTGAGCTAGAGGCTTAAATGGTCCAACAAAATCCAGACCCCACTTCTGAAAAGGTTCCATCAGAGGCAGTGGATTATGAGGCATCTGATCCATCCTATTCGGCTGACCCAACCTATGACAAATATCACATTCTCGAGAAACTTTCCAGGCATCTTTGATCACGGTGGACCACCATAGTCCCCGACTTGAAAGATTTTTCGGCCTGTTACTTCTCCAAAAAAAAATGGCCGCTACCCATCAATACATCGATTGTTGCTCATGTGGCCGTACACACCGACAAATGATTTGATCAATGCCCATTTTGTACACTTGGCGAGCAAAATCACCAAAAAGGTTTTAATGTTGATACCCAATCTCTTCTGGTCTCTGCTCATACTTTCTGAAAAATTACCTTTTGCTAGAAAGATTATCATTTCATCATACTAGTCTAGAGGTTCAACAATATCAAACAAATCTACATCCGGCAATTGATTTGGTACACATTTTGGTGATTTTTGCGTTTCAATCTGGGATAGAAAATCGGCCACTACATGTTGATTTCCTGGTGTGTGTCGAATAGCCTATGCATGAGATGTCGAGTGTGTAGGCAACCTTGCATAGTTCACAGCTTGGATCTTGGTATTGCACCAAGCTCTCCTTGGTGTGCTTGGTCTTGCATCAGCGTGGTGCGCTATATGTGAGAGCCTACATTCTTGTCATTAACTACATTTTGAATTGATGGGGGAAAAGAAGAAGAAAAAGAAATGTGAAATTTGTTTAAAGAAGGACCATAAAACTAAAGCATGCCAACTTAGTGTAGGAGTTGTATAGGATCATTAGAGCATTTTGCTATGCATACTCATCAAGGAAACTTGACAAAGATAGAGCTAAACTTTGTGATTTTTTACATACCCTAGATGATGCATATGATTATCCTGATAGAGGTAGACGTAAGTCTTGTTTGAGTTTCAGGAGGATAGAAACATTGCAATAAAACGTAGAGGTGCTAGAGGAGACCTATGAGACTGACTCAGAGTCAGATTCTAATGATAGTGATGTTGACCTTGATAACCAGGATATCGGGATGGATATGGTTGAATTTGAGAGTGCATGGGAGAACCAGGAGGGCAAGAAGTTCCAGGAGGAGTTCTCGGATGTACCTAGCTTTGCATTGGATATTTCCTTTGGTTTGGTGGATGGTCAGGATGATAGAGATGCCGATGTGCATAGTTCCAACTCACATGTATGTGATGATGTCATATTGCCTCATGATTTTGAGAGAATTGATGATGTGGTAGAGGATGGATGCCATGATGATATGGAGTATGTTATCCATGATGATGATGTGATTCTAGATTCTCCATTGGAGGGCACTACTATGGTTCCAGATCTACCATAGATTGCGGATAGGGAGTGTTCTTATGATGACAGTGAGGATGTGCAGATTTTTGATGCAGTTTCCATTGATGATGAGGAGACTCTCGTCAAGCTTATTGATGATGATACAAACGAGCTAGTTCTTGCTAGCCTTGATCCAGATATGATGAGTCTCTTTGGCTCTATTTATGGTGATCCAGTTAGTCATGTGGATAGTGATTTGGAGGATCCGGATATCTTGACTCTTGATCCAGACACAGATATTGGAGTCTATGCATGATATAGTGGCAGTTCGTCTTGAGCCTATTATTTTGGAATCTCTTGATAATCTAGTGGTTAGTCTTGATATCTATCTAGATGTTGATCTCCAGATCTAGAGCCAGATGTTTCATAGATGGTGGATGTGTCTCTTCATGATATTTTAGATAGTTCTAGAGTTGATGATCTTGATCCAGAGAGTCTGGATATTTCAGCCATAGATAACACCATATTAGTAAATTTGGGAATTTCCCAATTTCCATTTTTGAATACTTAAAAAAGGGGACACGGATAACATGTTTGTAAGTTTCTCAAAACCCTATCATATGACCTATCGTTGGAAAGCGCTTGAAAAATGGAATCTAAAGAGCTATAAAGCGCTCATTTTGGATTAGTGGTGTTCAAGTTATGGTTAATCCAAACTTTTGACCACGTGTCCCAAACTTGTGGGAAATTCCCATATTCCCCAATATGGTGTTAGATCTAGATTTATCAATTTCAGAGACATTTTCTTGGTGTTGTGCCATCTTGGTCACATGTACCAGCTGCTTGTAGATCGACATCGACGTATGTTCCAGATGCTGGTGGTTCTTAATTGACATATCTTTATAGTGATAGTCTATTTCTGGCCTATGATGTAGCTCAGGGAAGTCACTCATAAATATGCAAGCGTAGCACGTGGGTTCAACATAAGGGGTTTTTTAAATCCCTTTTTTACACATTTTTTACATACATAAGGGTGCCATTTAAAAGGAGGATATTTATAGATTGAATAGAAAAAGGGTGTGTTTTATTCATAAAAAATTTATAGATAAGGGGTTTTTTAATTAGGCCTTGAACACACGTGATATAGAGAGTTTACATATAGTGAACCCCCCGAGTGATGTAGATGCTAGAGATGCAGATTCTTATGTGGTAGTTTTACATTGTCCACTCCATGCTCTTAGAGTGTGGACTTCATTATTGATGCATGGTTCTTCATATTCATATTGTATGATATAGCATGGTATTGCATTTTCCTCATGGGATCTCATTTCTAGCATATCACTATCATACTTGTGGGTTCGATATTCGGATTGGAAATTCGACCCACGGGGTGTGCCAGGTGTTAGGGGATGCACATTCATTAGCTTAGACATTATACTGGATATTATTATTATTCTCACACATAGGGTCATTAACCTTAGGAAATGGCGCCCATTCATATGTGCCTCTTGGGATCACAACCCTTTATCTCTTCCACACGATTGTAACTAGAATCTCTCTCCCCTCATGCAATACAAGAAATGGTGATTCTCAACAATCAAGCTGTGTTTTAATTTCATGTTGGAAACTCTATGCTAACAACAATACCAGCTACTACTGACACTACATGTCCTAAAAGGATTCCATTGGTTACCACAACTGCACATTTAGCCAGATTCAAGCTTAAGGGGGCTCTCTAGACAGAGAGTGCCAAGAATAGAAGATGCTCCACTATCTTACTGAAAACACTAAAATCATCCAAGAATACTCTCATAAAAGTGACCAAGTACTCAAAATATCTCTTGGAACATTCTTTGAAATGTCACTGGAGCATTCTTGAGACCAAATGTCATGACATTGGAAGCAAATGCTCCCCATTATATCACAAAAGCTATCTTCTCCCAATCTTCCAGAGCCATCAAAACTTGGTTACACCCGTTGAAGCCATCTAAGAGAGAGTAAATTTCATGACCTGCTACAACATCTAGCATTGAATCAGTAAACAAAAGTGGGAATGGATTCGTCTAAGTTGCTACATTCAGCTTTTAGTAATCTACACATACCCTTAGCTTCCCATTCTTCTTTGGTACAATTACTATTGTTGACAACTAAGTCACCTTATCCACTGGATAAATGAATCCTACCTTCAAGAGTTTAAGGAAACCATCCCATAGGTCCTCAAAAGTAAAGAAATGATTGGGTCCATATTGATCATGCCAGTTAGTCTCTTGACCATCAAAAGTGTTGCTGAATGTATTCCACTTTGTGACCATGGGTACAACGGCGGGTGGCATACCATTGGTGCACCAAATATTCTCAAAATTGGTGACATGGGTATCTGAATCCTCCTTCTTCTTTCCATAAATGTTGGATACTTTAAGGAAACTCGATGAGTCATTGGAGTGAGCTGTTACACTGCGATAATATTGTCGTACAAAGGCCCAAAGGAGCCCGAGGTCTAACTTTGGCATCAAGAACAGTGAGAAGGATCCCATAAATTAACAAGTTCCATGCCCTGGCAGCCCCATCCAAACTTCCGACTTCACTGTCAAATTCCTCCTTAGTGAAGGTATCCTCCCACATTTTTGGTTGATCCACATCTTGTTGACTGTCATCCTCCACTAAAAGATCTTTGTCAGCTAGACCGTGATGAGTTGAAGGCGCTCCCCACCAGTCGAGATGCGTAACGCTACTCACAAGCAGTCGGTCATCCAATCCACTGCCCTCAGTAATCATGCCCCCGCTCGTTCCAAAGGGTTTCTAAATTATCCAGTTCTTGCTTTGTATCCAGTTTAAAAGACACAGGCATACCACTCAACAATGGGAAATACAAATGAAACTCCTCATACGACATGGGACAGGGAATAGAATCGGAATAATAACCCAACCTATGAGAAAAATGAATAGTTTGAAATTCAATATGATCCACAATACCCAAATGACTGGCTAATTGAATAGTGGATAATTCAGTAGGACAGTAATCAATATATGATAAGACATAAGCGTCGATGAACAGAATGCATGGGAGGAGCATACTACGAGGCCACATTACGATTCCCAATCTGCAAAAGACCATGAAAAATTGTACGTTTGGCTAGTAGAGGTAATCCCTCAAACTAGTGACAAATCCATACAAGTAATATGACATGCTAAAACACAAAACCTAGAGAATGAAAGGAAAATCAAACACAACAAGATCGCCAAAAGTGTTGGCGGATAGCCAACATGTATTGTTAATCATTTCAATGCATAAACAAACAAAAGTATAAATGAATAACAATACAGACAAAGCATTAAAAAGATAAATAGTATCAGTAAATCATGCATATCTTTGTATTGATATATCTCTGGATCCTCAGAACATCACACATTGTTACTGACTACAAGTTGGTTTCTATTTGCAGCACCATAAGACAGTTCTGAATAAGATACAAAACATGTATGGCTTTAGTATGCCGATTGATATCTAAGAATGACTATGAGTATGACTAAGGTGTAATTGACTACGACAGATGAAACTATTAAGGGTAATATGGGTTAACAATTGGAATTATGTGTCCATACTTAGGATATGTTATCCATGTGGTCTTCGGTTTTAGAAAGGGTTCTAAAGGATTGGTATCATATATCCATTCTCACAATGGTTTCAAAATGGGTTGTCCATGATTGTCATCGTATGTCCATGGACTATGGGCTGTAATTTTGTAAAAAGGGTGGTCATGCTCTAAATGGTATGGTCATCTACTACATGGTCCATGTGGTCTCTATGCATAGTTGAAATGGGCTAGCTGAGGTCTTCACATGTGATGCTAACTTGGTTTGGTCTATATGATCTATATGATCTATATGTACATGGTTGGAATGGGTTGTATGTGATCTCCGTCTTCTGTCATGGTGTGTTGAGATATTGAGCTCAACGAGTGTGGATATAGATGACACGCTAGGATGACAGCTCCACACTTATGCCAGTGGCCCGTTTGGTGAGATTATGGGAGACATGCCGCCAATGGTTTATAGGTTGTGTGACATCCACTTTCGTTCATTAGAGTTATGGCATAGTTATAGCGCCATATCATGTAGTTAGTTTCACACTATGGACCGACCTGGTATATTTTAGTTAAAGAGTACTTTCCATTATAGTGTGTACTCTTATATCTATGTTATGGTTATAGAGAAGAGAAGAGAATAGAAGAACATTCAACCATCCATCTCTCTTGTGTGCTTGTCTATTCTTGTGTGTGTGTGGTTGCTTTATTAACAACGAGATCAAGCTCACTCTCTCCCAAAAGTTCTTTATATGGTATCAGAGCGTTGTTTTGCGAAGAGAGATCGAGAGGAAATGTTAAAACCCTAAGATCTCTCTAGATAATTGTTATGCATAAATCAGGCATAAACTCATCCATCCGACCACCCCCGAGCCCAAGGGATGCACACATGAAATATAATAAAATACATCATACGTTTACCTTGATGTCCCATACCATCAAGAGGTATAACTCCAATCCAATAGCATGTAGCTATAGTGTGAAATGGTAGGTGAGTAGATATGATCCTCTACAACACATGAGAGCATAACACAACCTAGCCTCAAGCTAACATCAAGAGACCATAGCCTAAGCCTCAAGATAACATAGCCTTGGCCTCCAAGCCCCCCTTGATGAGTGCGCCCCATGCCCCTATAACCCATGCTCCACTAGAGCTTGTTCCCATGCTCACAAGCCTAAAGTGGGTTAGCCTCCTAGTATATGCACACATAATGTGCATATAACATACTTTCCCTCTCTCAAAAAATTGCACTCTTGCAATGAAAAGAAGGAGAACTGCGCTGAACAATCTCAACCGACTCCCAAGTCAAATCCTCTATTTTCCTGTCTTTCCACCTAATTTTAACCTCAAGGATTAGTCAACTACAAAGTTTCTTTCCCTGAATTCAAGTACCTTATCAGGTTCATGTGGAACATAGGATAAATCTTCAATTTCAACGAGTTCTTGAGGAGTAACTATGTTATCCTCACCTCCCAGTTTCCCTTTCAATCTATCGATATGAAAGACTAGATGAAATTGGAGGTAGTTTAAGTTCATACGCAATCGTGCCAATCCGATGTATAAATCGAAATGGACCACAATATCTGGGAGATAAATTCGAGCATTTTCCTATTGACAAAGTCTAAGAATCTTTAGGAACATTAAAATAAACCAATGCTCTTGGTTCAAAAGACCGAGATGAGCATCCCCTATCAGCATAAAACCGTGCCCTATTCTGAGCACTCCTGATAGAATCCCGAGTTTCGGTCAGCATTTCCTGCATATATCATGCAAGAAATCCCTCGATGCATCAAGCTCGATGTCCTTAAGACCGACATCAATAGGTGCCCTGGGTTAATACCCATACATAAGCATGAACGAACTAAAACCAATAGCCGTATGTTTAAAACTGGTATAGGCAAATTCCATCATTGGAAGATATTTTTCCCAATTTGATGCTTTTCCAGAGACTATGCACGAAACATATCCTCTAAAATCTAATTCATATGCTCTGTTTTGCCATCAGACTGCGGATGATCAGAGAAATTAATACTCAAAGTAGTTTCCTCGTTTGCAAACCATTCGGAATAAAGTAGGAAAACATGGCTTTATAACAGCAGGAACCAGGGATTCATCGACGCCCCGACGTACCCACATCTGCGCATGGAATTAATGACGTCCCGAGTTATCCATATCAACATAGAGAGTCTAGTGTGAAATGGTAGGTGAGTAGATATGATCCTCTACACAAGAGAGCATACCATAACCTAGTCTCAAGCTAACATCAAGAGACCATAGCCTAAGCCTCAAGATAACATAGCCTTAGCCTCCAAGCCCCCCTTGAGAGTGTGCCCCATGCCCCTATTATATAGGGGGACCCTCAAGTGACTCTTGACTCTCCATTTCCCGTGTGTGACCCTTGGATGCTTGACCCTAACCTTAACCCTTAAGGTTAGTCCTAACCCATGCTCCACTAGAGCTTGTTCCCATGCTCCCATGCTCACAAGCCTAATGTGGGTTAGCCTCCTAGTATATGCACACATAATGTCCATATAACATAGCACACATAATGTGCATATAACAGGAAAGGTAGAGGAGGCAAGTAAGAGGTAAGAAAAGGAAATGGTACACGGATAAGGGTAACTTCATCGCTTCCCCAAATCTATAGAGGTGAGAGCTATAGGGGTAGACAGGGATGTCATGGTCTTAGATTAAGGCAACCTCCTAGGTGGAGGAAGAAGTCCACATAGTGTGGAGTTAACGTTTCTAACTAATGTTTGGCGCTCCAAAGTACATTTCGAGCGCGTTTCAGGTCCCATTTTGGCTCTAAAGTGTCAATTTTTCTTATATATGCCCAGTTTTTAGCTTGGGACATAGTTATAGTGGAAATTTGGTTATAGGACAATTTGTGTAGATAAATTGAGATTTATAGGTTATTGGGAGATGTATGTTTATCTTGGGGGATCACTCATAAATATGTAAGCATAGCATGTGGGTTCAACAAAAGGGGTTTTTTAAATCCCAAATTTACACATTTTTTACATACAGAAGGGTGCCATTTAAAGGGAGTATTTATAGACTGAATATAAAAAGGGTATCTTTAATTTTTTAAAAATTTACAGATAAGGATTTTTTAATTTAGGCCTTGAACGCACGTGATATATAGAGTTTCCATATAGTGAACCCCCCGAGATGTTTATGTGACTAGATCACATTCAGTACTGTGTAATAGGTTTATAGTACCATAGGAGGAGACTGTGTGAAAATTGTAGGGTTACTACAAGTGTAAAAGTTTCTACAAGTACTATTTACTACAAGTGTAGAAGTTGCTACAAGTACTATTCACTGTAGGTAATCATGTCTGACAACCTATATTAGATTATTCACTACAAGGGATTGGGCTCATACCCGCGCTCTTAGCCGCTAAAAATGACTTGTGAAAAAAAGTAGCGGGCCCGTGTATCAGCGCGTGTATTCTCGCGGCCAGAGACATGCGTGTAAAAACGCGTGTACAGTGCCTCTCAGACGCGCGTATACACGGGTGTTTAGCCGCGTTTTTTTTTTCAGACGCGTTAATACACGCCAGTATACACGCGTCTTATTCTATTAGACGCGGTTATACACGGGTGTATAGCCGCATCCTGTTCAGTTCCAATGTCCCAGCCGCGTTTTTACTTGCGTCTTTACACGCGTTTCTTTTATTTAGATGCGCTTATACACGCGTTACTGCCAGTTTATACGCGTGTATACACGCGTTATTTTCAGTGTATCCGCGCATATACACGCAAGTTTTAGCAGTTTTGACGCGTTTATACACGCGAACAGAGAGCAAAAAAAAAAATCCAGAGAGTGCTATTTGGTGCCTGAATACTGTTCCAGCATTCCAGCACCCAATAGCACTCTCTGGTTTAGGGTTTTTGGTGCATTAGACCATCCACGAAGAACATATGCACGAGGGAGATTAAGACAAGAACGACATGAATGCATACATTGTCATTACACGATTCAAGACAGCCATGAATGTAATACTATCGATCAATCAATTCAATATTACTATCAAAATTTCATACATGTATACAAGGGAGTCCATATCTCGAAGTAGCCCATGGCTTGAGTTTACAAAAAAATATATACAATCACATCCTAAATATGGAATGTGATACTACAAATCTGAGTACTACTCAGACCCAGATGATGACTCGGTGCTCCCCTCATGCTCAGATGAGCTCGCATCGGTCGGAATGTCCGAGGAGTAGTGCTCACGTCCACCCTCTGCAGCGGCGGCCGGTGGATCATCAGCAGCTTGTGCCTGTTCAAGTAATATATAGTATATAAGTATATATATATATATATATGCAATTCAATAAACCAAAACCATTCGTTACGAATTTTCAAGTACCTGTCGACCGTATGGTCTCATGGCCAACTCAAACTGCGCGTCCGTAATACGTCCCTCGGCTCTGAAGATGGCCCACGTGTCACGTCTGCTATGCCGGCGAGCATACGCAGTATCGTGGGTTGTGGGCTTCCTCCCCGTAACCCGTCGCTGTATCATAATCAACACAATTTGTAAGATTAAAACAATTCATAGAATCAATGAATTAAGTAAACAATCAAATAAAGTGACAGGATACTTACGAACTCTGCCTCCCATGACTCGACGCCGCCAGATCCGAAATGCGAAGATCCAACGGTCTCCATCTGGATCCGTCGTGCCTCCACATGCTGCCTGCTCTTCACGCCACCCTCTGCTCGTTTCTTTGCCTCCTTCCACTCGCGTTTGTGCGCAGTGGCAGGTTTCTCGGCAGGATAGCCACCCGCAGCTACATTTAGCCGGTCATCGTACGCGAGTTTTTTAAGGTGAGATCTTTTATTACTTAAGATCTCCCTTATTCGCGTCCTTCCCCATACATCCGAGAATGTAGCATGTGGGGGATTGGGGTACCGACTGTGTACAGCCTCTATCACCTCCCCAACTAATCGGCTATTTTGATCTTTAAATTTAATAAAACAATTTCTATATGAGTTTGATACTACCCCACGCATGTATTCCATTACCTCCCTCCCCCTCGCATCCATCACTATCCCGCCCCTATCCGTCACATCATAGCAAACCACTCTCTCCATCTCTCTCATCTCCTCCTCTTCCGAACTGTCTCCTCTAACTCTTCTCCCTCTATCTCCTCTCTCACCCCGTGCCCTACTACCTCCCCCACCTCCCCCACCTCCCCCACCAAAGCACCCGCCGCATCCTCCCCCACTCCCACTCTTCCTACTGCTGCGGGTGGAGTCACGACTGGGGGATTGTCTACGTGACGGTGGCTGTGAGCCCTGACGTGACGGTGGCTCTGAGGGAGCACGTGATGGTGGCTGTGAGGGTGTACGTGAGTGTGTCTGGGACGAGGTATGTCTCCTCGGTGGACGTAGAAGAGGAGAAGCTGCATGCCGTCTCGTCGGACTCGGAGGAATAGACGGCACTGGAGTGCCCTGGATACTCGCGACAGGGGTATAGACACCAGGCAGGGAAGGAGGGGGATGGACATACATATACTCTGTAAGCTCAACCGGACCAGGTTGGCGCCCAAAGTGATTCATCATCTCCATCAACCAATTGCTGTACGCAAATGGATCGGATGAAGAACCTGGAATATCCATAAAGAACCTGCAACAAACATCATCATGTACATCATGGGCTGTCTCTTGACTCACACATTGTCATTACACAAGTCAAATGCCTGCAAACCCTGAAATCTGAAACGCGACAGTTTTCTGTCTGCAGAAACGCGTGTATACACCCGGCAAAAAACGCGTGTATATACCCGGCAAAAAACGCGTGTATATGCGCGTGGAAAAACTCTGCAGACAGGTTACACGCGCTCCTACACGCGTTCTTACACGCGACCTGCGAAAAAAATTTCTCGAAAAGGCCGACCCCCCGACAAAAACAGAATGTCCTTACAAAAGGACCAGCCATTGTCGCCCCTGTCAGGATGCAGCAACCCAATCGTGTGCAAAAAGACAAACCCAAAGAGCAAAGAGCAAAGTAAACAAATCTGACAAAAGAGACAAGGCACAGGACAAAGTGACTCACCTCTGAAAAAGTGAGTCCTCTCTGCTCCTTCTCTGCTCCCTCCTTCTCCCGTGTGTGTGCTCCTTTCTCTGCTCCCTCTTTGCTGTTGGAAGAGGCGAAAACAGGCGCACTGTTGATTTCTAAGTTCAAAATCTATATTTGGGGAAGGCGGGCTATGTTTAGTTTAAATATGCCGCCGCGTTTATGGGTGCGTTTATGTTCGCGTATATAAACGCAGGTATATTCGCGTGTACATGATTGTAGCTGCGTTTATACACGCGTTTTGCAGATATTAGCCGCGTGAATACACGCGTTTTTTAGGAAGTAGCCGCGTTTATACACGCAAATTGTAGGAGATAGCCGCGTGAATACACGCGTTTTTGTGCTTTCATTAAAAATATATAATGAGTTTGTGTTTTCTGATTTGTACACAGGATGTCATCAACCTCTTCAAGCAGTTCTGAGGAAGATGAGACAATGCGTCATCGTAATCGCGATGTGTGGTTGGGACAACGGATCAAATGTATGTGTAATCGATGTCAAGGATGCATTGTACGAGCACGTCGAATTACCTTGAATCATATCTCCATGTATGGAGAATGGAATCAAACAGGTTTGGAGGTGAGTAGATGTAAATTGATGGTATTCAAATGACTCATGGTATCCAAATTAAATTAATAGAGTTGTAACATATAATTTGATAAATTGAAGCAGGATGCAGTACCACACCCTAACATGGTACCCTACGCGCGACGAGAGCACGTAAAGCGTCGACGAGATGATGCTGGAGCTTCGGGATCTAATGTCAGAGATGAGTGGGAAAGGGACGACAATAGCCCTGCACCTCACGAAGTTGTGGAAGAGGAGGTGCTTGATGATATGGTGCGAAATCTTTTTAAGGATGATCCCAAAGGTATGGACGACGATGATATGGAACAAGAGCATCTTTATAAAGCTTCATCGACACCGGTGTTTGAAGGGTGCACATTCTCAGTTTTACGTGCTTCCCTTGAACTACTTAATATACAAACAGTTTATGGATGGAGCAATGCAAGTCTTGACGCATTGTTGAAGTAAGCATTCTAACTTATAAATTTGAATTAGTGGTTTAAGGTTTAGGATTTAAGACTAATTATAATTGATGATATTGGATGCAGGCTATTGTCAAATATGCTTCCAAAGGAAAATAGACTGCCCACCTCAAGAGACATAGCGAGGCGCTATGTGACATCTCTTGGAGGACTGGATTATGATAAAATACATGCATGCGTCAATGATTGCATTCTCTTTCGTGGGACGCATAAGGAGGCTCTGACATGTCCCACTTGTGGTGAAGCAAGGTACAGAACAGATATGAAGAGTTTTGATGTACCTCGTAAAGTCTTGCGACACTTTCCTATAATTCCTCGCATCAAACACATGTTCAAGTGCAAATCTATAGCAGAGCTCATGTCATGGCATTCCTCACATCGATCGGATGATGGCATGTGGAGGTGGACATTAGTAGGCCTCCCTCCTCTCGACACTTCGACTTAAAAGCAGTGTTGATGTGGACAATGCATGACTTTCCAGGATACAGCGATTGTTCTGGTAAGACGTCTAATTACCTCCCTACTCTATTACTATTGGCTATATATATTAATTAGACGGTTTGACTTTATTATTCTAACTTTTATTTATATTTTAACAGGTTTGAAAACATCGGGTAAACATGCATGTCCTGTTTGTGGCCCTTCGTTAGTACATGAGTATGCTGATGGTTTGTGTAAGACTATATTCGATAATCATCATCGATTTCTCCCCTCAGATCATCCTAAATATGTTGCTAGTAAGAGTAACATTCCTCCACAAACACTTCGTGCAAAAGATTGGAAGCGTATTTGGGAGTCTACAACTATTCTTCCTCCAGATGGCATGAACAGGTATAGTGATGTTTTTTCAATCTTGTTTTGTGTAGTCTCTAATTGGATTAAAGGTCACATAGAGCAATCCCTTGTGCAGGTACTCCATTTTTTTCCGGCTGCCATATTGGACCCATCTTAAGATCAACCATCTTCTTGATCCCATGCACATCTTCAAGAATGTGGGATCTGGTATTTGGGAACATATTACTGGTAAACGAGACAATGTTAGCGTACGTGAGGACTTGCGGGTCGCAGGACGTATGCGTCAAGCTTGGCCACGAGAGGTGGGTGGGCACGTTCGTCTTCCGCCTGCACCATGGATTATATCAAAGAAAGAGGAGAAGCAGGTAAAGCAGGCCATCACCACTTTGCGTACTCCCACTGGATGCATGAGATCATTGAAGGGAGCCTTTACAACCACTAAGAAAAGAGGCGTTGAGCAACTATATGGGTTGAAGTCCCACGATTGGCACAAGATGCTTCAAGTAAGTGTTTTCCAAGTCTTGTACGTACGTTGAAATTAAATTTTGTAATGCCATAAACCATAAATGTGCTCTTATGTGCGCAATTCATACTACCTACTAGCATCGACCATTGTGCGAATAAGAGTTTGAAAAAATGTATTTATAAGATGGGCGAGCTTGTGAGGTATGTAAAACCCATGCTCAGATCACCCTTCATTATACCTTGCAAAATGAACGTGCATGAGGTATAACGTACTATTTATTTATTTTTCAGATATGTTAGTTCCAAAGCAATTGATCCAGCCACGTTGGATGATGCGCGTGTTATGGCAGTGGAGGTGGTTTGTTTGGTAGAGGAGACTTTTCCGCGAACCATTCTCACAAGTCAACTACATCTCATTGTGCATTTAGTGGACGAAATTGCTTTATGTGGTACTGTGCATGCACGTTGGATGTTCTTCCTAGAGCGCTTCATGAAGACCTTAAAAGACTTTGTGAGGCAAAGTGCAAGGCCTGAAGGAAGCATGGCCGAGGGTTGGTTGATACAAGAGTCGCTTGTATATATTTCAGAATTTCTTGGTCAGGTGGACAGCTCTTTGCCACGACTATGGAGCAATGAAGAGGACTTGAGGATGACCTCTATTGTGCCTCAAGGAAAAGGACAGAGTAAAGTAATTGACAGAACGTTGATTGATGATCTCAATTTCACTTGTATCCTTAATAGTGATGTGATGAGCAGATGGGTTACAAGATATGAGGATGCAAAGACAAAAAGGCAAGCAGAAAGAGCTCTCTTTCGGAGGCAACATGGCTCTCGGAAGGCGTACCCTAAGCATCTAGCAACACTTCCGAATGATATCCATGTTGATTGGTTGCATGAGGAAATGGAGAGAGCAGAGAGTGACGAGGGGCTGCATATCACGGCGGAAGAATGGGAGTATGCACGAGGATGCATGTCAAAGGTACATAGAACTAATGTTTTGCATTAGTTGTAAGTGATTTTCTTTTAATATTTATTCACATTGCTTACACAAATATTGTTTCTATTTTGGTCCAGTGCACTATGTTCAATGCTATATGGTGTGAAGGCAAGCATTTTCGAACACAAAGAATTGATGAAAAGAGAAATACACAAGATTGCGGTGTCATTAGTAGCTTTGAGGGAGCTAATGGAAAAATGGATGATTATTGTGGCATAATCCAAGACATATTTAGGCTTGACTTTCGTCGCTTCTTTGTGTATGTTTTGGATGTCAAATGGCAAATGAACGTGGTGGAAAAAGGGCCTGATGCAACGATAAAACGCCATGCAAGTGGATATGTAACTATTGACTCTACAAAGTTCTGGCAAACAAAGAAAGATAGGCTCGTATTGCCACAACAATGTGAGCAGGTATGCATTTTTTTACTAATGTGTTTCATGTACATATATATCTAAGCTCGCGTACCCCTTGACTTTTGATATGCTAATTAATTACTGTACTGTGTGTATTTGAGTAGGTTATCTATCTACCAATGGTGCATGACATCAAATGGTGGTACGTCATCCCTATTGCACCACGTTCCAAAGTGATGTATAATACATTCACTGATATGGAGCATATGGAGGATGTAACAAGCCGCAATGAAGATGACGTCGAACATGCCATTGAAGATGTTGTGATCGATGATCAAGAAATAAGAGATGATCGTGATAATGAGGATGAGCATGCCATTTCTCATGATCATGAGAATGACCCTACCATTGAGGATGATGGTGATGTTGATGAGGATGATCAGGACATCGATACCATTATCAATGAAGTACAGAATATCGATAGTGGAATAAATTTAATCGTAGCCTTACCAATTGATCAAATGGATATTGATGTTGATCGTTTGGCAAGGATGGATCTTATTGAAGATGAGATCGAACCCTAACCAATCCGTCACTGTATGTTCTAAATTGATGACATTTCCATCATCTCATATGCAATATGATTTATTCTTGAATATATTTCATTGTTGTAAATGCATGTAGTGGGATTGTGTAATGATGTATACTGTAATGTACTATGAGATGGTTTAAGGAAAATAGTTTTTAATTTTGTAAAGGAATTCAGTTTTTTTCCAGTTTTTCTCTGCCATGCGTGTATTAATCCGTGTATAGTAGCGTGTATTTATCCGTGTATAATAGCGAGTATTACCCCGTGAATATTATCGTGTATAGGTGCGTGTATTACTGCGTGTATATACACGCTTTTATACACGCGTTTATTAATGCAAATATACACGCGAATTTAAATGCAAAAATACACGCGCCCGCTTCTATTCAAATACAGGCGCGACCATACACGCGTTCGTAATTTATCGCGTGTATGAAACGCGTGTATGGCAGCATTGTCTTGTAGTGATTGGTGAGAAGTTGGACACGAAAAACTTCCAAGCATGGAAGTTCAGAATAACAAACTTCCCCATGGGTAAGGTGAAGAGCAGGAGCAAGAGCTTCTAGAAGAAAATCCCACTCCTCGACAAGTGTAGGTCTTCAAGGCATGGCATGAGAGAGCCGATAAAGTGATATATTGGCTATCAATCAACATGCTTATGCTATGATTGGACATATACAAGATGTAGCGAGACACCTAAGGATGCATGGGATACCTTGGTCAAGTTGTATAGTACAAATACTAAGGCAAGAAAGATGTAGTTAAAGCAAGAGCTACATCAAGTGTAGAAGAATAAGATGAGGCATCACTGATCATTAAAAGGGAAAGGGCATGTAGATGCTCTGACAATGAAATTCTTAGGGAGTAAGGAAAAATGATAGCAGTGTTCTAGAAACGTCAAGGTTACTAAAGATATCCAAAGGTACACCCATTTACTTAATGCAAAAATTTAACGGGTGATAGAAGTGGAACAATAACAATTTGGCATAAGGAAATGGTAATCTTAAGAGAATTTAACTCTTAAAGACATATTTGTAAGAAATCTCTTATCTCGATATATTCAAAACTTAACATTTATACAATATCAACATTACAAAATTTCCCAGCTTTGGGGAGGACGGGACTACACCAATAGACCTTATAGATTCCTTAGGATTCTAATTTCTTTGGGTATTACAATTTGGTTATGGTAGAAGTACGAATTCCAAGAGTTCAAGAGACAATTTGAAATTCTCAGAAGCTATGTCCAGATCAAGGACTAGAGAGTGATGTATCAGTCTACGGCTTCTAGTTCTTCACAGGTAGAGCTAGACCTCAAAGCATTCTAGCTCTATGATGTGGTCTAGGTTGGATACAGCTCTACCACGTGGTAGAGCAAGATCAAATGCAATTCTAGCTTCTTGGTTCACGTAATGTGAAGTAGATCTCTTCTTAGAGTAATTGATTTTGTTGATCTGCATGGTACACAGCTAGATCGATGCATTCTAGCTCCACCACATGGTAGAGCTAGATCGAATGCAATTGTAGCTCCTTGGTTCTCGTCATGTGAAGTAGGTCTCTTCTTAGAGTAATTGGTTTTGTTGATCTACATGGTACACAGCTAGATCCGAGTTGCTTGCCACACATTTGTCCATGCATGATTCGAATTTCATGCCTCTTTGGCGCCGTTGGGGCCACGATTGAAAAATTTTGCCATTGATTTCCTCCACGTCTCCAATGATGAGTAACTCCACCACACATAGGACCAAAATCCTTTGTCTCATAGTTGGGCCCGCTAAGTGTGCTCTCTTCTTCCCCAGAATAGCTCCTTGGCATAGTCACAAATGTGGAGGAGAGCCTGTAGACGCTCCATTTACCTTTGACATGCAAAGTTGTTCTTCTAGAAACATCTAGAAACTTTCATGTGGATTAGACATGTTACTCTGCAAAATGTTTCCTAAACTTGAGCTTACTCAATAATATCGCATGTAATACTTTATTTATTTAAAATAATTTTTCAATGACTTATAAAAGTTCAAGATAACTCTACATTTTAGAGAAAAACCCAAAATGGATACATACATTCCTTTTTTTTTTGAGAATATACAAACTTTTTTGTGAGGTAGGCAGTCAAGTGAAAAATTCACCAATAGAACAGTTTCTAATACTATGATGAAGCTGATATTCCAATACTAGATCCAGTTTCTCAAGGATCATGTTGCTAACTTGACATGGTTGATGCATGGCTAGTCGATGTGAACACAATTCTTTCTTCTTTCGAGGTCGACCACATCAAGGATCTCATGAAGGCTCTAGGGAAATATAGAATTTTTCACAGTAATACTACACGGCCATAAAGTGGTTCCAGCCAGATGCCACCACTTCTAGTTTCCCGTGCCAATGCACAATTTTGGGCCATTGCTTGACATTCCCAAAAAACATATCTTTCTCAGTTTTAGGTCTAAAATGCTTCTCCTAAAACAATCCATGCTCTAATACCAGCAATTGTAAGACCTCGATCCCTTTATGAATTCGCAAATGTTTATTTTATTTTAAATTATAGGCAGCATAATTTTCCTTAATAGGGTAAGGCATCCTACGCGGAAGTTTTGCTTACATTGGCCTACCAAATGACTATTTCAATAAACGTCACACCCGAGACAATTCGTTTTTGGCGAGGTTTTCCCTAACTCTACAATTTCCCTTGACTCTCTCAATCTAAATGTTGACCTTAAATCCAAAAGTTTATCTCCATTAGATCGCACAGGTAGACTTGTTAGGCGTCTCTCTCTCTCTCTCTCTCTCTCTCTCTCTCCCTCCCCACCCCCCGCCTCGCCCAAATGCAAATTACTAACTTGACACTTGACGTTTCTAAACTACCCTTGGTTTCATTTTTCAAGATTCTGACTCTCAACCTAACCCCATCCTGCCCGATCACTAAGAGTCGTAGGTCAGTCGTTTCGACACTCACACACCCATAATTGAAAATACCAATTTTCTTTTTTCTCAAACACACACTCCTCTCGAAATTAAATAAGGAATCATTTATATGTGAAAAACAATCTTTGAATAAACAATTCAATTCCTTCCAGCTTTTGAACCAAAGAATCTGCCATATCATCAATCTAGAAGCTAGTCCCCTCAACAATCAACAATCATAATCCTCATAGTATATAGCCATTATGCTAGCCCTCTCAAACGGTGGTCCGTTGAGATCTGATAAATAGTCCATCATGTAGTTGATGGTAGTCCTCCCCAATGACAACACATTATTGGGGTCCATAAGATAATCCATCATATAACTGGTGGTAGCCCTCCAGCACATTAGGGTCACAAATCCCCCTCTAAACACACGCTAGTGTCTTCGTTGGAGGGAGCAGACACCTCTGAGTCACTTCTTCTAGCCGGGTCTAGCATAGGGATCACAGTCCACTCTCCAGAGGTCGCTTTGCATCATCCTCTCCATAGTCGTGCCAGGGTCACACCGTTATATTATGCATCTGGAGGAAGGTACCGACCTCGAAAGGCACTCCACCTCAAAGGCTACCATGTGGAGGGTCTATTTAGTGGCCTCACCATCCTAGTGCACTGGATTCAGAGAATAGTCTTAACATAAAGTCTTTAACGTCGGTTTCTTGATGATTGGTATTTCTGAGTTTCCTATTTTTGAACATTGAGAAAGTCTCGAGGTTTTGTATGTCTGGAATTTGATACTTGTTTTGTATGGTCTAATAGGAATGCCATTGTATTTATGAAGGTTGTAAGCACTTGACTGCAAGAATTAGATTTGATGCATAAATGTATGTGCTTGTGCTGATCTGTTTGCAATGTGAATAAAATGAGGTGTACTGAGCTGGATGTGTTGTTACTAAAATTGCAAAAGAACATCATTTGATCCCTGTCCAGGGTTGCTGGAGATTTTAACATACTAGGAGTAAGTTCCTAATGTTGAATCGTATGATGCAGGTGAGGTATTGGGATGGGAAGAGGAGACCACCTAAATTTGGACCACAAACTCAAAGGTGGTACCAGAAAAAAAAAGCAAGTTGATCACACTTTTGTTGCATTTGTAGAAAATCCAGTGGGAACTAGACCTACTGTCAAGATTTGGTCCAAGAGAGGGGGAATGCTGGAAAAACAGTCCCCTCATAGTTGCACTATTAAAGAAATGATGGAGGCATGCATGATGCTGGGCTATCAAATCTCCTAGGAGCAGTCATGCTTTTTGATGGAGGAGGAGAGATAGGATTTTCTGTGTAGAATCGTAAATGAGGATAAAAATGATTTGTAAAGTTCAATAGTTTATAAGTTACTTGGTTGTTATCAAGTCTTTTTTTTGGACAGTTTCTGAGGTACTATATAAATTATTATTGATCCAAAAAACTAGAGTATTTCGATAAAGCAATGATTGGTTTACTACTTTCCTATTTTTTGAAAAAAGAGAACTTAAAAATAGGTATAAGAATCTTATCGGGAATATCAAGGTGATTAGAGCTGACGTCGAGAGGGAGCTGAATGATCACCCTCATTAGCTTGTGCACTCGGATTCTTTAGAAAAGCTTTGTATATGAATGCTATTAAACAATCCATGGGTTTGGGTTAGCTGGGACTTGGATAATCTTCCATCTGTCTATAATGATACAAAAAAATATATAATTTATTGGTGAAATAAATCCTTGTAATTTCCCAATGGTATCTTTTAATGGATCAGTTGTTGCATATCAGATCCATGAGGTTGATGAATAAAATGTTGACACGTGTAACCCCTGGTTTAAGTACGTGTGGGTGAACCATTTCTAGTCCATGTACATTAGACTCTCTCCCCATACCTGCTTATGGTCTGGAGAGAATCTCTAGCCTTTGGGGAACTCCCAAGACTAGTCACCATCAATGAAGGAGTTATCAACTCATCCATAAAAGAGGTAGCAAAGAGCTCATCAATAATTGGAGGCCGATAACTATGCTTTCATCAACCTATAAAGTTTTTTCCAAAGACCTTGCTATTAGGCTATCTAACAACCTTAATTTATGGATCAAAATGGAGCAAAAGGGTTTTGTCAAGGGCAGATATATTCTTGATGCGATCATTACACTTTGGGAAGGAATTAAACATGCTCAGAACACAACCAGGATTTCATCTTTTTTAGAATAGACTTTAGCAAAGCTTATGACAAACTTTAATGGGGTTTTATATTGTAGTCTCTGTAAGATATGGGCATTGGTTCACGGTTCATCAAGGATGTTTGCACTCTCTTTGGGAATGCCTCAGTGAGGGTTGGTGAATGGAGAATTGCATCCCCCATTCTCCTTAAAGAAGTCTATCAAATAAGGATGTCCCCTTGCTCCTCTTCTATTTGCAATAGCTGGAGATGCCTTGGGATGGTTAGTGGAAAAAGAAATGCAAGATTAGAGATTAAGAGGGATACAAATTCTTGGGAGTTTCAAGCAACTTTGTTTACATCAATTTGGAGATGATACTAACAGCTTGATTCACAATGACCTGATGTCAATTGAAATATTCTAGAAATGCATTAACACTTTTTTATTGCTTCTGGTTCAGTCATTAACCATTCCAAAACTGGTATCAAAACCCTTCTAAGAGACCACTCCCATAGACTCTACAATCATGAAGCAACACATGATTAGTGAAATGATTAGTGAAATGTGCTATTTGTTTTTTCACCACCATGAATAAGAAATTTTTATTCATACTAACCTTCATGAGGGACTTTATAAAATTTGATCATTGCTTGTTGAAGTCTCTTTAAATCCACAAAAATGTTGTTGAAGGCATCATAATCTACTTTGATATCACCCTTTGATTTGTCCTTCAATACTTTTGTTCCCTCCACATGTAAATACTCACTGCCCGACAAGTGATCTTACATGTGCATTGTTTGTCTTCTTTACCAATGCAACTTTGTACAGAGGTGGAAGTAAGTGGCTTTTGATCCCTCGCTTGTGTGAAGAGCCTCCTTTGTGATGGAATGGATGGACTCATAGCCTTTGCAAACTGATACTTGCTTTATCACAAGCACTTTGAATATCATTTGCACTCAAAATCCTCTCAATGTCCTTCATAATATCTTTCATCAAAACATCACGAAATCCCTTGTAACTGGAGTCAAGAAAAATAGTCATGTCCTACTTCCTAATGCAAGCTTTCAAAAGACTCTGGATATGTGTTTGTGAATTCCCTGCCAATGTATCAATCAAAAAGTTCATGAAATATAAACATTAAGGAAAAGTGTTAGTTGTAGAACTCTTATTAAAATTATTCAACACTCAATGTTTTTTAATCACCTTGTTGCCATTTTTCCTAGCACCACCGCCTACTACAAGCCTATCAATTTGTGATAGCTCTCTTTGGCATTCCCTTACACCAATTGGGGTTTTCTTCAAACGATTCAATTTGAGTCTAAGCTCATTTAATTCTTTCTCTTATTCCTTGATTTGTATTTCCTAGTCTTTATTCTTATTCTCTAGATTTTGCACTTATTTTGTTACATCTTTAATATTTGATTGAAGATGCAAATTTGATGTCACGTAGGCTGTAATGCCTGTGATGACCGACGGCAGACCGGATGGCCATATCCGGGGTTCAGTGGGAGAGGACGCCCATGCGGAGTCATGGGCGGCCAGGCTAGTGTGGACGACAGGCCACACACTATATAGCCTGGGGGATGAGGGGCAATCCTCATTCTTCCTCTATGGCTGGTGGGTGGTGAGCCGGAGGCCGTCCCCTCTCGTGGTAACGCCCGTAGCGGCATTACGGATATCTAACACTGGTATCAGAGCATGGTTCGAAGGGATCGTGAGAGTCCACGCGTGAACGGGGGACCGGAGCCCACTCGATGGTTTTCATCCACAATCTCCTCACCCTTATCTCCACAAGGGAGTGTGTGGAGGAAGGAGGGCCAAGACTTTTGAAGGGAAGAACTCCTTCTCTCTCTCTCTCATTCTCTCTCCCCGTCACACACAGCATCGAGGTAAGCAAAATTTGTTTGTTTTCATTTTTTTTTCTGCGTGGAATCGCTTTGAAAAACTCTGCATTGAAGGTTTTCAAAAGAAAAAGCCTGTGTGTCGAGGTGGGGGGGGCGCAGACCAACCCCACGAAACCTGTGTGTGTGGGGGTGGGGCGGCGAAAACCAGCCGGCCAGTCCCACGTATACGTTAATGAAGGGGGGGCGAACATTCTCAGCTCGCACCTCTCAAGCTATTTTTGTCTGCTCTCGATGCGCCGTGGCTATGGCGTTTCAAAGCTTTGCTAGCAATTGAGTCCCACGAGATACGATTATGCTGTGTGTGGGGGGAGGGGGGGGCGAACAGCAGCCCCCTACCTCTCGTAATGCTGTTGTACAAGGGGGGGCCTTTCCTTGCTGAAGCGAAGCAAGCCCAATGCCGCCTAGTAGCTGAAACTGACAACTCTGCGTGGAGAATAACCAGCGTAGAGCCCTGCTATAGCGCCGACTTGCGTGAGCGAAGAGGCGTACACGTTCAACTGGGGGTGCCTTGCATAAAGAAGAAACCCGTTGAAGTGGGGGCGTGTAAAGGTGAGCGAGCTTGGGTGGCTACAGCCCCTCCACGCAGTGGCTTAGGCGGCCAGCCCAAGCACCCAGGCCAGCCAGGCCCAGGCGGCCAGCCAGCGCGGCGGCGGCGGCCAGCCCATGGGCGGCGGGGCGGCGGGGCGGCCAGCCACCAGCAGCCAGCCACGCGACGGCGCTAGCAAAAGGGGTGGCGGCCAACCAAATCACAGCAGCCGGCGCCAGACGCCCACCAGCGGCCAGAGACAACCCAAAAAAAAAAGGAAAAGAAAAAAGAAAAGAAAAAACCATTTCTTTTTATATATATATATTCATTATTCAATTTGAAAAAATTAAAAATGAAAAATTCAAACAAACGTTCTCTCGGCTGGGGAGGAGAATAATTCCCGCAAGAACCGTACTCATACTCAGAGTAGTATCCAACTTTTTGAAGATTTCCCTCCAAAAATGACTGTTGAACTTTCTATCTCTATCCGACACTATATCTGTGGGCAAGCCATATAGCTTGTAGAGATGTTCAATAAAGAGTTTTGCCAACTCTGGCGTTTTTACAGTTTTCTTCGTGGCAATAAACTTTGCCATTTTAGTTAACCTGTCCACTACCGCCCACACCGAGTCATTCCCTCGACTCGTCTTGGGTAAACCGGTAATGAAATCCATGGAAATGCTTTCCCATTTCCCTTGAGGAATCTCCAGCGGGCGGATGGAGTAGTCCTCCAACCTTAAGACGTTCATGTTTATTGACCTGGCACTTACTGCATTACAGCACATAAGTTTGGATGTTCTTAAACAAACTAGGCCAACAAAACTGTCTTTTTACTAGTGCATAGGTCTTCTGAATCCCAGGATGACCCGCACTTGGACTATCATGACTTTCTTTAAGAATTTGGGCACGAAAGTCACCAATAGTTGGTACACATACTCTACTCTTGTAAAGTAAGTACCCGTCATCAATGGAGTAATTAGCATATTTCTCCCACGTGTCCGGTCGAGCTCGACCGCCGCTACGGGCAATCCTACGTGCCATTACAGGATAAAGAGTTTTCATCCTCGAAAACAAATTGGGGAAGTTATTGGTAAGCAAATGTCTAGTAGTACTCATGCAAGCCGTGATTTGGTATTTCAACCAAAACCCCAAGGCAAAGTTCATGCCTTGATTTTGCATCATGTCATTAGCACAGAAGCTAATGTACTGGAGAGCACTCTAGTAGCGCAAGTTCTTAGACTATGCTACTAGATATTTGTAGACTACGCTACCATGTTGCATCACCAACTTGTTAAAACTTCTCCTTGGAAAGCTCTACGGCCATAGGAGAAATAAACTAGAGCCAATCTAATCATGCATCACAAGGATTAGTTCCAAAGCTGAGAGATACTTTCTCTCTTAGAGTAACATCTTTGCACAAGCATATGCTCTAGAATCTTGTTGAGTTTCTAACTACCATCAATCTACGGATGGTTAAACTCCACTCTAACTCAGAGTAAATGTAAGTTTTGAAAATTTCCCTTCAAATATAACAATCAAACTTCCTATCTCTTATGCCATACTATATCTGCGAGCAGACCATATAGTATGTGGAGATGTTTGATAAAGATTCTTGCACCACTACGGGTGTCTGGAGTTACATACAATCACTTACAACTCTTTGTTGCTATTACCAGACACAACCCTTCAAGTATTGTATGGACTCACACAACTATTCAAGTTTATGTGATATTTGAGGATATCCCTCCTTTCCCTCAAGAAAGGTTTTTGTCCTCAAAAACTCTATTTCAAGCGGACTACGCGCTAGTGTCATAGGTCCAAGAACAAATCTAGACCGTGTTTAATATCATATGTTATATTATTGAGTCCTTCCAAGAAACTTTTAAACATCTTGCAACGAAGATGTGGTATAGTGTCTACGCACATATGGTGGTACTATTGATAAACTGCTTTGCAACAGATCAGTGGTTTCACACTTGTAACAAAGTGCTTCATTGTTGCATATTATTACCCTTCATAAGCGGTTACACACTTATGAATTATTTGGGTGGGTTGTACCATCTAACAAGAAAAATTCCAAACTACTAATAACTACATTATCAATCCACAGATAATGACTGAGCTTGCTGCGAAGCCATAGGTTGCTAGATGGTAATTACACAAGTTAAATGTCTCATTACATCATACATTCAATATAAATGCAAACATCACAGTACTTCGTGATGATGAACTTAGGAATTTCATCCTATCCCTGTTTGGTGTTGGTATGAAGTATAACTATGAGAACATTATTTGCTGCCTCCTCATTATAGCGGCAAAGCTACCTACCCATCACAGGTGGCAATCTCTACCAAGCTATAATTCTTTGAAATGTCACTGGAGCATTCTTGAGACCAAATGTCATGACATTGGAAGCAAATGCTCCCCATTATATCACAAAAGCTATCTTCTCCCAATCTTCCAGAGCCATCAAAACTTGGTTACACCCGTTGAAGCCATCTAAGAGAGTGTAAATTTCATGACCTGCTACAACATCTAGCATTGAATCAGTAAACAAAAGTGGGAATGGATTCGTCTAAGTTGCTACATTCAGCTTTTAGTAATCTACACATACCCTTAGCTTCCCATTCTTCTTTGGTACAATTACTATTGTTGACAACTAAGTCACCTTATCCACTGGATAAATGAATCCTACCTTCAAGAGTTTAAGGAAACCATCCCATAGGTCCTCAAAAGTAAAGAAATGATTGGGTCCATATTGATCATGCCAGTTAGTCTCTTGACCATCAAAAGTGTTGCTGAATGTATTCCACTTTGTGACCATGGGTACAACGGCGGGTGGCATACCATTGGTGCACCAAATATTCTCAAAATTGGTGACATGGGTATCTGAATCCTCCTTCTTCTTTCCATAAATGTTGGATACTTTAAGGAAACTCGATGAGTCATTGGAGTGAGCTGTTACACTGCGATAATATTGTCGTACAAAGGCCCAAAGGAGCCCGAGGTCTAACTTTGGCATCAAGAACAGTGAGAAGGATCCCATAAATTAACAAGTTCCATGCCCTGGCAGCCCCATCCAAACTTCCGACTTCACTGTCAAATTCCTCCTTAGTGAAGGTATCCTCCCACATTTTTGGTTGATCCACATCTTGTTGACTGTCATCCTCCACTAAAAGATCTTTGTCAGCTAGACCGTGATGAGTTGAAGGCGCTCCCCACCAGTCGAGATGCGTAACGCTACTCACAAGCAGTCGGTCATCCAATCCACTGCCCTCAGTAATCATGCCCCCGCTCGTTCCAAAGGGTTTCTAAATTATCCAGTTCTTGCTTTGTATCCAGTTTAAAAGACACAGGCATACCACTCAACAATGGGAAATACAAATGAAACTCCTCATACGACATGGGACAGGGAATAGAATCGGAATAATAACCCAACCTATGAGAAAAATGAATAGTTTGAAATTCAATATGATCCACAATACCCAAATGACTGGCTAATTGAATAGTGGATAATTCAATAGGACAGTAATCAATATATGATAAGACATAAGCGTCGATGAACAGAATGCATGGGAGGAGCATACTACGAGGCCACATTACGATTCCCAATCTGCAAAAGACCATGAAAAATTGTACGTTTGGCTAGTAGAGGTAATCCCTCAAACTAGTGACAAATCCATACAAGTAATATGACATGCTAAAACACAAAACCTAGAGAATGAAAGGAAAATCAAACACAACAAGATCGCCAAAAGTGTTGGCGGATAGCCAACATGTATTGTTAATCATTTCAATGCATAAACAAACAAAAGTATAAATGAATAACAATACAGACAAAGCATTAAAAAGATAAATAGTATCAGTAAATCATGCATATCTTTGTATTGATATATCTCTGGATCCTCAGAACATCACACATTGTTACTGACTACAAGTTGGTTTCTATTTGCAGCACCATAAGACAGTTCTGAATAAGATACAAAACATGTATGGCTTTAGTATGCCGATTGATATCTAAGAATGACTATGAGTATGACTAAGGTGTAATTGACTACGACGGATGAAACTATTAAGGGTAATATGGGTTAACAATTGGAATTATGTGTCCATACTTAGGATATGTTATCCATGTGGTCTTCGGTTTTAGAAAGGGTTCTAAAGGATTGGTATCATATATCCATTCTCACAATGGTTTCAAAATGGGTTGTCCATGATTGTCATCGTATGTCCATGGACTATGGGCTGTAATTTTGTAAAAAGGGTGGTCATGCTCTAAATGGTATGGTCATCTACTACATGGTCCATGTGGTCTCTATGCATAGTTGAAATGGGCTAGCTGAGGTCTTCACATGTGATGCTAACTTGGTTTGGTCTATATGATCTATATGATCTATATGTACATGGTTGGAATGGGTTGTATGTGATCTCCGTCTTCTGTCATGGTGTGTTGAGATATTGAGCTCAACGAGTGTGGATATAGATGACACGCTAGGATGACAGCTCCACACTTATGCCAGTGGCCCGTTTGGTGAGATTATGGGAGACATGCCGCCAATGGTTTATAGGTTGTGTGACATCCACTTTCGTTCATTAGAGTTATGGCATAGTTATAGCGCCATATCATGTAGTTAGTTTCACACTATGGACCGACCTGGTATATTTTAGTTAAAGAGTACTTTCCATTATAGTGTGTACTCTTATATCTATGTTATGGTTATAGAGAAGAGAAGAGAATAGAAGAACATTCAACCATCCATCTCTCTTGTGTGCTTGTCTATTCTTGTGTGTGTGTGGTTGCTTTATTAACAACGAGATCAAGCTCACTCTCTCCCAAAAGTTCTTTATATGGTATCAGAGCGTTGTTTTGCGAAGAGAGATCGAGAGGAAATGTTAAAACCCTAAGATCTCTCTAGATAATTGTTATGCATAAATCAGGCATAAACTCATCCATCCGACCACCCCCGAGCCCAAGGGATGCACACATGAAATATAATAAAATACATCATACGTTTACCTTGATGTCCCATACCATCAAGAGGTATAACTCCAATCCAATAGCATGTAGCTATAGTGTGAAATGGTAGGTGAGTAGATATGATCCTCTACAACACATGAGAGCATAACACAACCTAGCCTCAAGCTAACATCAAGAGACCATAGCCTAAGCCTCAAGATAACATAGCCTTGGCCTCCAAGCCCCCCTTGATGAGTGCGCCCCATGCCCCTATAACCCATGCTCCACTAGAGCTTGTTCCCATGCTCACAAGCCTAAAGTGGGTTAGCCTCCTAGTATATGCACACATAATGTGCATATAACATAGCACACATAATGTGCATATAACATACTTTCCCTCTCTCAAAAAATTGCACTCTTGCAATGAAAAGAAGGAGAACTGCGCTGAACAATCTCAACCGACTCCCAAGTCAAATCCTCTATTTTCCTGTCTTTCCACCTAATTTTAACCTCAAGGATTAGTCAACTACAAAGTTTCTTTCCCTGAATTCAAGTACCTTATCAGGTTCATGTGGAACATAGGATAAATCTTCAATTTCAACGAGTTCTTGAGGAGTAACTGTGTTATCCTCACCTCCCAGTTTCCCTTTCAATCTATCGATATGAAAGACTAGATGAAATTGGAGGTAGTTTAAGTTCATACGCAATCGTGCCAATCCGATGTATAAATCGAAATGGACCACAATATCTGGGAGATAAATTCGAGCATTTTCCTATTGACAAAGTCTAAGAATCTTTAGGAACATTAAAATAAACCAATGCTCTTGGTTCAAAAGACCGAGATGAGCATCCCCTATCAGCATAAAACCGTGCCCTATTCTGAGCACTCCTGATAGAATCCCGAGTTTCGGTCAGCATTTCCTGCATATATCATGCAAGAAATCCCTCGATGCATCAAGCTCGATGTCCTTAAGACCGACATCAATAGGTGCCCTGGGTTAATACCCATACATAAGCATGAACGAACTAAAACCAATAGCCGTATGTTTAAAACTGGTATAGGCAAATTCCATCATTGGAAGATATTTTTCCCAATTTGATGCTTTTCCAGAGACTATGCACGAAACATATCCTCTAAAATCTAATTCATATGCTCTGTTTTGCCATCAGACTGCGGATGATCAGAGAAATTAATACTCAAAGTAGTTTCCTCGTTTGCAAACCATTCGGAATAAAGTAGGAAAACATGGCTTTATAACAGCAGGAACCAGGGATTCATCGACGCCCCGACGTACCCACATCTGCGCATGGAATTAATGACGTCCCGAGTTATCCATATCAACATAGAGAGTCTAGTGTGAAATGGTAGGTGAGTAGATATGATCCTCTACACAAGAGAGCATACCATAACCTAGTCTCAAGCTAACATCAAGAGACCATAGCCTAAGCCTCAAGATAACATAGCCTTAGCCTCCAAGCCCCCCTTGAGAGTGTGCCCCATGCCCCTATTATATAGGGGGACCCTCAAGTGACTCTTGACTCTCCATTTCCCGTGTGTGACCCTTGGATGCTTGACCCTAACCTTAACCCTTAAGGTTAGTCCTAACCCATGCTCCACTAGAGCTTGTTCCCATGCTCCCATGCTCACAAGCCTAATGTGGGTTAGCCTCCTAGTATATGCACACATAATGTCCATATAACATAGCACACATAATGTGCATATAACAGGAAAGGTAGAGGAGGCAAGTAAGAGGTAAGAAAAGGAAATGGTACACGGATAAGGGTAACTTCATCGCTTCCCCAAATCTATAGAGGTGAGAGCTATAGGGGTAGACAGGGATGTCATGGTCTTAGATTAAGGCAACCTCCTAGGTGGAGGAAGAAGTCCACATAGTGTGGAGTTAACGTTTCTAACTAATGTTTGGCGCTCCAAAGTACATTTCGAGCGCGTTTCAGGTCCCATTTTGGCTCTAAAGTGTCAATTTTTCTTATATATGCCCAGTTTTTAGCTTGGGACATAGTTATAGTGGAAATTTGGTTATAGGACAATTTGTGTAGATAAATTGAGATTTATAGGTTATTGGGAGATGTATGTTTATCTTGGGGGATCACTCATAAATATGTAAGCATAGCATGTGGGTTCAACAAAAGGGGTTTTTTAAATCCCAAATTTACACATTTTTTACATACAGAAGGGTGCCATTTAAAGGGAGTATTTATAGACTGAATATAAAAAGGGTATCTTTAATTTTTTAAAAATTTACAGATAAGGATTTTTTAATTTAGGCCTTGAACGCACGTGATATATAGAGTTTCCATATAGTGAACCCCCCGAGATGTTTATGTGACTAGATCACATTCAGTACTGTGTAATAGGTTTATAGTACCATAGGAGGAGACTGTGTGAAAATTGTAGGGTTACTACAAGTGTAAAAGTTTCTACAAGTACTATTTACTACAAGTGTAGAAGTTGCTACAAGTACTATTCACTGTAGGTAATCATGTCTGACAACCTATATTAGATTATATTGGTGAGAAGTTGGACACGAAAAACTTCCAAGCATGGAAGTTCAGAATAACAAACTTCCCCATGGGTAAGGTGAAGAGCAGGAGCAAGAGCTTCTAGAAGAAAATCCCACTCCTCGACAAGTGTAGGTCTTCAAGGCATGGCATGAGAGAGCCGATAAAGTGATATATTGGCTATCAATCAACATGCTTATGCTATGATTGGACATATACAAGATGTAGCGAGACACCTAAGGATGCATGGGATACCTTGGTCAAGTTGTATAGTACAAATACTAAGGCAAGAAAGATGTAGTTAAAGCAAGAGCTACATCAAGTGTAGAAGAATAAGATGAGGCATCACTGATCATTAAAAGGGAAAGGGCATGTAGATGCTCTGACAATGAAATTCTTAGGGAGTAAGGAAAAATGATAGCAGTGTTCTAGAAACGTCAAGGTTACTAAAGATATCCAAAGGTACACCCATTTACTTAATGCAAAAATTTAACGGGTGATAGAAGTGGAACAATAACAATTTGGCATAAGGAAATGGTAATCTTAAGAGAATTTAACTCTTAAAGACATATTTGTAAGAAATCTCTTATCTCGATATATTCAAAACTTAACATTTATACAATATCAACATTACAAAATTTCCCAGCTTTGGGGAGGACGGGACTACACCAATAGACCTTATAGATTCTTTAGGATTCTAATTTCTTTGGGTATTACAATTTGGTTATGGTAGAAGTACGAATTCCAAGAGTTCAAGAGACAATTTGAAATTCTCAGAAGCTATGTCCAGATCAAGGACTAGAGAGTGATGTATCAGTCTACGGCTTCTAGTTCTTCACAGGTAGAGCTAGACCTCAAAGCATTCTAGCTCTATGATGTGGTCTAGGTTGGATACAGCTCTACCACGTGGTAGAGCAAGATCAAATGCAATTCTAGCTTCTTGGTTCACGTAATGTGAAGTAGATCTCTTCTTAGAGTAATTGATTTTGTTGATCTGCATGGTACACAGCTAGATCGATGCATTCTAGCTCCACCACATGGTAGAGCTAGATCGAATGCAATTGTAGCTCCTTGGTTCTCGTCATGTGAAGTAGGTCTCTTCTTAGAGTAATTGGTTTTGTTGATCTACATGGTACACAGCTAGATCCGAGTTGCTTGCCACACATTTGTCCATGCATGATTCGAATTTCATGCCTCTTTGGCGCCGTTGGGGCCACGATTGAAAAATTTTGCCATTGATTTCCTCCACGTCTCCAATGATGAGTAACTCCACCACACATAGGACCAAAATCCTTTGTCTCATAGTTGGGCCCGCTAAGTGTGCTCTCTTCTTCCCCAGAATAGCTCCTTGGCATAGTCACAAATGTGGAGGAGAGCCTGTAGACGCTCCATTTACCTTTGACATGCAAAGTTGTTCTTCTAGAAACATCTAGAAACTTTCATGTGGATTAGACATGTTACTCTGCAAAATGTTTCCTAAACTTGAGCTTACTCAATAATATCGCATGTAATACTTTATTTATTTAAAATAATTTTTCAATGACTTATAAAAGTTCAAGATAACTCTACATTTTAGAGAAAAACCCAAAATGGATACATACATTCCTTTTTTTTTTGAGAATATACAAACTTTTTTGTGAGGTAGGCAGTCAAGTGAAAAATTCACCAATAGAACAGTTTCTAATACTATGATGAAGCTGATATTCCAATACTAGATCCAGTTTCTCAAGGATCATGTTGCTAACTTGACATGGTTGATGCATGGCTAGTCGATGTGAACACAATTCTTTCTTCTTTCGAGGTCGACCACATCAAGGATCTCATGAAGGCTCTAGGGAAATATAGAATTTTTCACAGTAATACTACACGGCCATAAAGTGGTTCCAGCCAGATGCCACCACTTCTAGTTTCCCGTGCCAATGCACAATTTTGGGCCATTGCTTGACATTCCCAAAAAACATATCTTTCTCAGTTTTAGGTCTAAAATGCTTCTCCTAAAACAATCCATGCTCTAATACCAGCAATTGTAAGACCTCGATCCCTTTATGAATTCGCAAATGTTTATTTTATTTTAAATTATAGGCAGCATAATTTTCCTTAATAGGGTAAGGCATCCTACGCGGAAGTTTTGCTTACATTGGCCTACCAAATGACTATTTCAATAAACGTCACACCCGAGACAATTCGTTTTTGGCGAGGTTTTCCCTAACTCTACAATTTCCCTTGACTCTCTCAATCTAAATGTTGACCTTAAATCCAAAAGTTTATCTCCATTAGATCGCACAGGTAGACTTGTTAGGCGTCTCTCTCTCTCTCTCTCTCTCTCTCTCTCTCCCTCCCCACCCCCCGCCTCGCCCAAATGCAAATTACTAACTTGACACTTGACGTTTCTAAACTACCCTTGGTTTCATTTTTCAAGATTCTGACTCTCAACCTAACCCCATCCTGCCCGATCACTAAGAGTCGTAGGTCAGTCGTTTCGACACTCACACACCCATAATTGAAAATACCAATTTTCTTTTTTCTCAAACACACACTCCTCTCGAAATTAAATAAGGAATCATTTATATGTGAAAAACAATCTTTGAATAAACAATTCAATTCCTTCCAGCTTTTGAACCAAAGAATCTGCCATATCATCAATCTAGAAGCTAGTCCCCTCAACAATCAACAATCATAATCCTCATAGTATATAGCCATTATGCTAGCCCTCTCAAACGGTGGTCCGTTGAGATCTGATAAATAGTCCATCATGTAGTTGATGGTAGTCCTCCCCAATGACAACACATTATTGGGGTCCATAAGATAATCCATCATATAACTGGTGGTAGCCCTCCAGCACATTAGGGTCACAAATCCCCCTCTAAACACACGCTAGTGTCTTCGTTGGAGGGAGCAGACACCTCTGAGTCACTTCTTCTAGCCGGGTCTAGCATAGGGATCACAGTCCACTCTCCAGAGGTCGCTTTGCATCATCCTCTCCATAGTCGTGCCAGGGTCACACCGTTATATTATGCATCTGGAGGAAGGTACCGACCTCGAAAGGCACTCCACCTCAAAGGCTACCATGTGGAGGGTCTATTTAGTGGCCTCACCATCCTAGTGCACTGGATTCAGAGAATAGTCTTAACATAAAGTCTTTAACGTCGGTTTCTTGATGATTGGTATTTCTGAGTTTCCTATTTTTGAACATTGAGAAAGTCTCGAGGTTTTGTATGTCTGGAATTTGATACTTGTTTTGTATGGTCTAATAGGAATGCCATTGTATTTATGAAGGTTGTAAGCACTTGACTGCAAGAATTAGATTTGATGCATAAATGTATGTGCTTGTGCTGATCTGTTTGCAATGTGAATAAAATGAGGTGTACTGAGCTGGATGTGTTGTTACTAAAATTGCAAAAGAACATCATTTGATCCCTGTCCAGGGTTGCTGGAGATTTTAACATACTAGGAGTAAGTTCCTAATGTTGAATCGTATGATGCAGGTGAGGTATTGGGATGGGAAGAGGAGACCACCTAAATTTGGACCACAAACTCAAAGGTGGTACCAGAAAAAAAAAGCAAGTTGATCACACTTTTGTTGCATTTGTAGAAAATCCAGTGGGAACTAGACCTACTGTCAAGATTTGGTCCAAGAGAGGGGGAATGCTGGAAAAACAGTCCCCTCATAGTTGCACTATTAAAGAAATGATGGAGGCATGCATGATGCTGGGCTATCAAATCTCCTAGGAGCAGTCATGCTTTTTGATGGAGGAGGAGAGATAGGATTTTCTGTGTAGAATCGTAAATGAGGATAAAAATGATTTGTAAAGTTCAATAGTTTATAAGTTACTTGGTTGTTATCAAGTCTTTTTTTTGGACAGTTTCTGAGGTACTATATAAATTATTATTGATCCAAAAAACTAGAGTATTTCGATAAAGCAATGATTGGTTTACTACTTTCCTATTTTTTGAAAAAAGAGAACTTAAAAATAGGTATAAGAATCTTATCGGGAATATCAAGGTGATTAGAGCTGACGTCGAGAGGGAGCTGAATGATCACCCTCATTAGCTTGTGCACTCGGATTCTTTAGAAAAGCTTTGTATATGAATGCTATTAAACAATCCATGGGTTTGGGTTAGCTGGGACTTGGATAATCTTCCATCTGTCTATAATGATACAAAAAAATATATAATTTATTGGTGAAATAAATCCTTGTAATTTCCCAATGGTATCTTTTAATGGATCAGTTGTTGCATATCAGATCCATGAGGTTGATGAATAAAATGTTGACACGTGTAACCCCTGGTTTAAGTACGTGTGGGTGAACCATTTCTAGTCCATGTACATTAGACTCTCTCCCCATACCTGCTTATGGTCTGGAGAGAATCTCTAGCCTTTGGGGAACTCCCAAGACTAGTCACCATCAATGAAGGAGTTATCAACTCATCCATAAAAGAGGTAGCAAAGAGCTCATCAATAATTGGAGGCCGATAACTATGCTTTCATCAACCTATAAAGTTTTTTCCAAAGACCTTGCTATTAGGCTATCTAACAACCTTAATTTATGGATCAAAATGGAGCAAAAGGGTTTTGTCAAGGGCAGATATATTCTTGATGCGATCATTACACTTTGGGAAGGAATTAAACATGCTCAGAACACAACCAGGATTTCATCTTTTTTAGAATAGACTTTAGCAAAGCTTATGACAAACTTTAATGGGGTTTTATATTGTAGTCTCTGTAAGATATGGGCATTGGTTCACGGTTCATCAAGGATGTTTGCACTCTCTTTGGGAATGCCTCAGTGAGGGTTGGTGAATGGAGAATTGCATCCCCCATTCTCCTTAAAGAAGTCTATCAAATAAGGATGTCCCCTTGCTCCTCTTCTATTTGCAATAGCTGGAGATGCCTTGGGATGGTTAGTGGAAAAAGAAATGCAAGATTAGAGATTAAGAGGGATACAAATTCTTGGGAGTTTCAAGCAACTTTGTTTACATCAATTTGGAGATGATACTAACAGCTTGATTCACAATGACCTGATGTCAATTGAAATATTCTAGAAATGCATTAACACTTTTTTATTGCTTCTGGTTCAGTCATTAACCATTCCAAAACTGGTATCAAAACCCTTCTAAGAGACCACTCCCATAGACTCTACAATCATGAAGCAACACATGATTAGTGAAATGATTAGTGAAATGTGCTATTTGTTTTTTCACCACCATGAATAAGAAATTTTTATTCATACTAACCTTCATGAGGGACTTTATAAAATTTGATCATTGCTTGTTGAAGTCTCTTTAAATCCACAAAAATGTTGTTGAAGGCATCATAATCTACTTTGATATCACCCTTTGATTTGTCCTTCAATACTTTTGTTCCCTCCACATGTAAATACTCACTGCCCGACAAGTGATCTTACATGTGCATTGTTTGTCTTCTTTACCAATGCAACTTTGTACAGAGGTGGAAGTAAGTGGCTTTTGATCCCTCGCTTGTGTGAAGAGCCTCCTTTGTGATGGAATGGATGGACTCATAGCCTTTGCAAACTGATACTTGCTTTATCACAAGCACTTTGAATATCATTTGCACTCAAAATCCTCTCAATGTCCTTCATAATATCTTTCATCAAAACATCACGAAATCCCTTGTAACTGGAGTCAAGAAAAATAGTCATGTCCTACTTCCTAATGCAAGCTTTCAAAAGACTCTGGATATGTGTTTGTGAATTCCCTGCCAATGTATCAATCAAAAAGTTCATGAAATATAAACATTAAGGAAAAGTGTTAGTTGTAGAACTCTTATTAAAATTATTCAACACTCAATGTTTTTTAATCACCTTGTTGCCATTTTTCCTAGCACCACCGCCTACTACAAGCCTATCAATTTGTGATAGCTCTCTTTGGCATTCCCTTACACCAATTGGGGTTTTCTTCAAACGATTCAATTTGAGTCTAAGCTCATTTAATTCTTTCTCTTATTCCTTGATTTGTATTTCCTAGTCTTTATTCTTATTCTCTAGATTTTGCACTTATTTTGTTACATCTTTAATATTTGATTGAAGATGCAAATTTGATGTCACGTAGGCTGTAATGCCTGTGATGACCGACGGCAGACCGGATGGCCATATCCGGGGTTCAGTGGGAGAGGACGCCCATGCGGAGTCATGGGCGGCCAGGCTAGTGTGGACGACAGGCCACACACTATATAGCCTGGGGGATGAGGGGCAATCCTCATTCTTCCTCTATGGCTGGTGGGTGGTGAGCCGGAGGCCGTCCCCTCTCGTGGTAACGCCCGTAGCGGCATTACGGATATCTAACACTGGTATCAGAGCATGGTTCGAAGGGATCGTGAGAGTCCACGCGTGAACGGGGGACCGGAGCCCACTCGATGGTTTTCATCCACAATCTCCTCACCCTTATCTCCACAAGGGAGTGTGTGGAGGAAGGAGGGCCAAGACTTTTGAAGGGAAGAACTCCTTCTCTCTCTCTCTCATTCTCTCTCCCCGTCACACACAGCATCGAGGTAAGCAAAATTTGTTTGTTTTCATTTTTTTTTCTGCGTGGAATCGCTTTGAAAAACTCTGCATTGAAGGTTTTCAAAAGAAAAAGCCTGTGTGTCGAGGTGGGGGGGGCGCAGACCAACCCCACGAAACCTGTGTGTGTGGGGGTGGGGCGGCGAAAACCAGCCGGCCAGTCCCACGTATACGTTAATGAAGGGGGGGCGAACATTCTCAGCTCGCACCTCTCAAGCTATTTTTGTCTGCTCTCGATGCGCCGTGGCTATGGCGTTTCAAAGCTTTGCTAGCAATTGAGTCCCACGAGATACGATTATGCTATGTGTGGGGGGAGGGGGGGGGCGAACAGCAGCCCCCTACCTCTCGTAATGCTGTTGTACAAGGGGGGGCCTTTCCTTGCTGAAGCGAAGCAAGCCCAATGCCGCCTAGTAGCTGAAACTGACAACTCTGCGTGGAGAATAACCAGCGTAGAGCCCTGCTATAGCGCCGACTTGCGTGAGCGAAGAGGCGTACACGTTCAACTGGGGGTGCCTTGCGTAAAGAAGAAACCCGTTGAAGTGGGGGCGTGTAAAGGTGAGCGAGCTTGGGTGGCTACAGCCCCTCCACGCAGTGGCTTAGGCGGCCAGCCCAAGCACCCAGGCCAGCCAGGCCCAGGCGGCCAGCCAGCGCGGCGGCGGCGGCCAGCCCATGGGCGGCGGGGCGGCGGGGCGGCCAGCCACCAGCGGCGGCCAGCCATGGGCAGCCAGCCACGCGACGGCGCTAGCAAAAGGGGTGGCGGCCAACCAAATCACAGCAGCCGGCGCCAGACGCCCACCAGCGGCCAGAGACAACCCAAAAAAAAAAGGAAAAGAAAAAAGAAAAGAAAAAACCATTTCTTTTTATATATATATATTCATTATTCAATTTGAAAAAATTAAAAATGAAAAATTCAAACAAACGTTCTCTCGGCTGGGGAGGAGAATAATTCCCGCAAGAACCGTACTCATACTCAGAGTAGTATCCAACTTTTTGAAGATTTCCCTCCAAAAATGACTGTTGAACTTTCTATCTCTATCCGACACTATATCTGTGGGCAAGCCATATAGCTTGTAGAGATGTTCAATAAAGAGTTTTGCCAACTCTGGCGTTTTTACAGTTTTCTTCGTGGCAATAAACTTTGCCATTTTAGTTAACCTGTCCACTACCGCCCACACCGAGTCATTCCCTCGACTCGTCTTGGGTAAACCGGTAATGAAATCCATGGAAATGCTTTCCCATTTCCCTTGAGGAATCTCCAGCGGGCGGATGGAGTAGTCCTCCAACCTTAAGACGTTCATGTTTATTGACCTGGCACTTACTGCATTACAGCACATAAGTTTGGATGTTCTTAAACAAACTAGGCCAACAAAACTGTCTTTTTACTAGTGCATAGGTCTTCTGAATCCCAGGATGACCCGCACTTGGACTATCATGACTTTCTTTAAGAATTTGGGCACGAAAGTCACCAATAGTTGGTACACATACTCTACTCTTGTAAAGTAAGTACCCGTCATCAATGGAGTAATTAGCATATTTCTCCCACGTGTCCGGTCGAGCTCGACCGCCGCTACGGGCAATCCTACGTGCCATTACAGGATAAAGAGTTTTCATCCTCGAAAACAAATTGGGGAAGTTATTGGTAAGCAAATGTCTAGTAGTACTCATGCAAGCCGTGATTTGGTATTTCAACCAAAACCCCAAGGCAAAGTTCATGCCTTGATTTTGCATCATGTCATTAGCACAGAAGCTAATGTACTGGAGAGCACTCTAGTAGCGCAAGTTCTTAGACTATGCTACTAGATATTTGTAGACTACGCTACCATGTTGCATCACCAACTTGTTAAAACTTCTCCTTGGAAAGCTCTACGGCCATAGGAGAAATAAACTAGAGCCAATCTAATCATGCATCACAAGGATTAGTTCCAAAGCTGAGAGATACTTTCTCTCTTAGAGTAACATCTTTGCACAAGCATATGCTCTAGAATCTTGTTGAGTTTCTAACTACCATCAATCTACGGATGGTTAAACTCCACTCTAACTCAGAGTAAATGTAAGTTTTAAAAATTTCCCTTCAAATATAACAATCAAACTTCCTATCTCTTATGCCATACTATATCTGCGAGCAGACCATATAGTATGTGGAGATGTTTGATAAAGATTCTTGCACCACTACGGGTGTCTGGAGTTACATACAATCACTTACAACTCTTTGTTGCTATTACCAGACACAACCCTTCAAGTATTGTATGGACTCACACAACTATTCAAGTTTATGTGATATTTGAGGATATCCCTCCTTTCCCTCAAGAAAGGTTTTTGTCCTCAAAAACTCTATTTCAAGCGGACTACGCGCTAGTGTCATAGGTTCAAGAACAAATCTAGACCGTGTTTAATATCATATGTTATATTATTGAGTCCTTCCAAGAAACTTTTAAACATCTTGCAACGAAGATGTGGTATAGTGTCTACGCACATATGGTGGTACTATTGATAAACTGCTTTGCAACAGATCAGTGGTTTCACACTTGTAACAAAGTGCTTCATTGTTGCATATTATTACCCTTCATAAGCGGTTACACACTTATGAATTATTTGGGTGGGTTGTACCATCTAACAAGAAAAATTCCAAACTACTAATAACTACATTATCAATCCACAGATAATGACTGAGCTTGCTGCGAAGCCATAGGTTGCTAGATGGTAATTACACAAGTTAAATGTCTCATTACATCATACATTCAATATAAATGCAAACATCACAGTACTTCGTGATGATGAACTTAGGAATTTCATCCTATCCCTGTTTGGTGTTGGTATGAAGTATAACTATGAGAACATTATTTGCTGCCTCCTCATTATAGCGGCAAAGCTACCTACCCATCACAGGTGGCAATCTCTACCAAGCTATAACCAATGACAAGCAAATAAACGAAAGCAAGCTCATCAAACACCACATCTCGTGAGATGACTACTTGTCTAGTTTGAGGGTTATAACATTTGTATGCCTTTCGATCCTGTGCATATCCAACAAATACACATTTCTCTGCCTTAGGATCCAACTTCCTTCTTCTTTCGTCAGGCACATGTACATAAGCTATGCATCCCCCAAAGACTTTGAGATGTCCAATGTCTGGCCTGTAACTGTAAGCCGCATCTCTGGCGTGCTTCCATGAATGGCTGCTGTAGGTGTTTTGTTCAGTATATACACTGCAGTAGCACATGCTTCTGCCCAATAGTAATCTGGCATGCTCTTTTCATTGAGCATTGCCCTTGCCACTTCACATATGATTCTATTCTTTCTCTCAGCCACACCATTCTGCTGAGGTGTATACCTGCATGTCAACTATCTTCTTATTCCATGCTTCCTCAAGAAATGCTCAAAAGCTTTTGAGGTGTATTCACCACCTCCATCTGTTCTCAAACATTTAATCCAACAGCCATATTGCTTTTCTGCAAGAGCTTTGAAATCCATGAACTTTTCCAACACTTCACTCTTCTCTCTCAGAAAGTATATCCATGTCATCCTGCTGAAATCATCTATAAATGTCACATAGTATATAGGAGGAAGTCTACAAGACGCAACCACTATAGGTTATGAGCACACAAGACACCCAAATTATGTTTGCAAATTAAAGAAAACCTTATATGATTTGAAACAGGTACCTCGAGCATGGACTGACAAGATTAGTCAGTATTTACTTATTATTGGGCCCTCTATTACCAGTGTAGATCACTCACTTTATGTGAGGAAGATAGACTATTGGATTCTCTATTACCATTGAAGATCACTCACTTTATGTGAGAGGAAGACAGACTATGTATATGTCATATACAGCAATATACTTTCATATCATATAGTGGGTTTTTACATATAATTTTTATGCACCAATATACAAAAGATATAAAACAAAACATGTACCAAGGATAGTTTACATATGGCAAAACACGCATCAAAATACATGGCAAAACTTGACGTCACAAAGTGCACTATCTTCTATCAATTAAAGAAAAGCCTAAAATGCACATACTGATAAGTAAAGATGGATGTAATTTTAAGCAAGCAATGTCATGCCCCAATCAACACATGAGTAGAAGAGGCTTTGATAGCTACCAAAAAAAACATCTACATGAATGCCACCAAAAAAGATGGTGAACCCAGGAACATAACGCGACAAGTGTCAGTTTGTATACCATGATCTACTCTCCCCCTCCAATACATGTTCACAACTCTACATGGGAATACTCACAAACCTTGCCACCTTCACTAAAAACTCACTCTGCAGGTACACCGCAGCTCACTCTAGCATCATGGAGAAATTTAGTAGATCATAATGTCACCCATGAGTGTGTCACTACATAGCATTGTATTTCTTAGCAAGCTCGCTCCAACATCATGGTTGAGAGCTTTAGTAGACCATAATGTCACCCATGAGTTTGTCACTACATAGCATTGTATTTTTCAGCAAGATGACCCCTCTTGGTGACATTGTTTATAAACATTTTGAACCTTTCAGCACTGCACTCCCCATGACTACACATACATGAGAAAATCAATAGAGAATGACCATAGATACAAGTCAAAACGACATTCTTTGGCTCAACTAGTTCATCCAAATAGATGATGATAAGTATAAGTCAAGTTAGCTAAATCATAGATACATCATGTGTTATCCATAACATGCCAACATTACCTGCTAAGATAGCCGAGTAACACTTCTCAACAAGCTCTGATAATATGAGATGGCACAACATCTTTTACATCATAATGATCTACATTGCAGTCACCACCCAACAAAGGATCTTAGCCAGAAAAGATATTCATATAGCTGGACTAATTCAAGAACATGATCGAGATCCTTAGAGCTGTTATGTATTCACAAACTCGAGAGCTCATATAGTAAGTATGTTGTGTACTCACAAACCTTCTTCATCTGCAACCCCTTATTATGGGTTTGGGCAATTGGAGGCTAAAGAGCATACACCTTGACCAAAATTCTAGGGTGCAATAGGGAAATCATAGGTGTTGCTTGGGATTTGGGGGACTACAAACCGTTTGTTAGAAGAAATATGCCCTTTCAAGAATGGAAAACTGAAGCTGTTATGTATTCACAAACTCGAGATCTCATATAGTAAGTATGTTGTGTACTCACAAACCTTCTTCATCTGCAACCCCTTATTATGGGTTTGGGCAATTGGAGGCTAAAGAGCATACACCTTGACCAAAATTCTAGGGTGCAATAGGGAAATCATAGGTGTTGCTTGGGATGTGGGGGACTACAAACTGTTTGTTAGAAGAAATATGCCCTTTCAAGAATGGAAAACTGAAGCAGCTAAGCTACATTTCTAACATAAGAATCCCCTAAAACAGGATGTTTCAAATAAGAAACACCCTTGTTTTTGGGCACTCCCACAGAATGTTATAGTTGAAAATAAGGTGGATCACAATACAAAAATTATAGCTACAAAAATAGGAATTTACCAAGACCTCCTTGTGGCTTCATAGGCTATGAAAAATAAGGTCAAGACGTTGACTGACCTATAGAAGCATCAGTGAGGGAATAGAATGCACTCAAAGAGAGCATAATCTATTCAAAGATCACTCTCTCTTTACATGCCATTAGTTCATTACAAGGTTAAAATAAAAACATGATTTTTTAACCTCAACTTGATATGTCAGATCTCTCTTGGATGCTCTTACATACACCACCAATCAATCTACTAATTAATCTAATTTTGTTAAATTTCATGGCTACAAATAGAAACCCTAATTTCATGAGCTAAATATCCAAAGATGTCTTTCAAGTTGACACTCATTTATTGGATGCCATTGTTTGAAGACCCCTAATGCACTGAAAAAAGAGTTACATTGAAATCCTTCACATCACACAATACAATACAATAGGAAGTTCAAAGATTGAGCCAATGAAAAACATATCCCCGTTGGTATAGTCAAGACATCTACAAGTGATTCTGCCCAAGGTAGGCACTGGGCAACTATGTAGATATAACACTAATCTGGCTTTGTTGAAAAAGCTAACACTAATCTGGCTTTGTTGAAAAAGCTAACACAGATTTGGTCTGTTGGTAACAAAATTTATAGAGAGAACACCTATAAAACAAGCAAATTCACTACATTTGTGCATTGGATTTACACATTAACATGTAAAAAGATGACAATGCCTTTGGCTTCAAGGGGATCGTAAACCTAGATACTTTTAACCACAGAAAGCACCTTATATCCAATCTTTAATCTTTCCTAGCTATAAGATCATCAAGATTCTTGGATTATAGCAACCTGTTGTGTGAAAAAACAAACGAAAAGATGCAGGGTAGGCCATTGTTAGACACATTGAAAATTACTTGTGCTTTACATTCCCAACATTGTGCAACAACTACCATGGTTAATGTGACCCAAGGCAACCCATACCATTGCACGTGATCAATGCACTAGTACATTTCCAACTCTACTTTGGTGTGGCTGGCCACAACCTATCTGTGGTGGAGGCATATGTAGAATACACAAAACAATATGTTCTCGCTTACCATGTGCATTCACATGGATTACCTAGCTTTTGACTAGCTCGTCAACAAGCATGGCCTTCACACCACTTTCAACAGAGAACTGTGAAGATTTTAAGTTTGCGATTTGTGAGGGTTGAGAGGGTGTCAATGGTCCACCTATAACAAGTCTTTGTTGTTGATTATAATTTGATGTGGCAGCCGATTGTAAAGGTTGATTTGGCCACTCTGGCAATTGTGAACTACTTTGACTAAAAGTTACCATCCCAAACAAAACGTAAATGAGTGATTAGCCATGCTGAATGTCACAAACCAAACCAGGTACTTGCATTTAGGCACCCACACCAAATAAGCATGGATGCTAACAACCACATAATGCCTCAGGGTAGCCAGATAGCATCATACTTGAAGATGACTTGGAAAACAATAATCCCTTAAAGAGGACCCATATACCCCCCCAACCCCGCTTACAAAACATTGTGTGATAGTGTCTGTACCACTGATCTAGTAGATGGAGCATTGTTAACAGGTGGAGGGTCAGACACTGAGGGAGTGCTATGTGTGTTTGGTCCTAAACATCACAATGCAAGGAGGTTATCTCTTTGGGCCTATTGCCTTGGCTTCATACCTCGGAACCTTTCATAGACTCTAGACCAAGGGAACATTCTATAGCTGAGTGAGACTGGTGTTGGTAAATCCACTCAATGGTAGCACCTTCACTAATTACCTCACCTTCGATAGTCTGTAGCAACACCACCACTTCAACTAATGAGCTGGTGGGGTTCATCTCCAAGGCATTTATCCAAATAGAACAAAAGATTTTTCACACCAATGAGATCAAATTTTCCACATATTGTTCGCACTCAACATCCTCATTTTCCAAGTCCACCTGCAAACAAATGATATTCGTAAGCGAAACATGTGCATGTATGTATATATGTATGTGTGACTGCCTGTACTTAGAATTTTCACATGGTTTACAATTTCCCAAGATGAGTGGCATTATCCACACACACACACACACACACGCACACACACACACACACACACGCACTACACATACAAGCAAAACTTAAAGTACCTCTAAATCACTTGCCTCCTTTATGCTTGAGCTTTTGTTGTAAGAGTGATACTCTGACGTAGAGGAGCACTTGGACAAGTACTTGGTTGAGAAATGGGTCCAGCTAGTCGACCTTCTGTGAAAGCCCTTGCCACTAGGGGAGGGATCCCTCTTAAACTTGGGAGTTGAAGGCCCAATAAGGCAGCTCCTCCTTGTGATAGAACAAAACGCAACCAAGACACGATCTGTTAAAGCAAAAACATGAAAAAAAAGACCCTAATTTTGAGAAGAAGAGAGGGTTTTTACCTATGAAGATGAGTAGGATCATGTTGCAGTTGACTGAAGCACTCTCATGCTACCATTTCTAGTAGACTTGGCATAATTTTCCTCTACTTCTGTCCCCGCCCATAGCCGTAATCTGGTGTTCTAGTCCAAGAAATGGCGGCAATTGCCAACAAATGAAGGAAAACGCTAGTTTTTTTATGCCTTTAAAATTAGATTAAACCTAGGCCATTTTAAAGAAAACAAAAATATATATGTGTGTGTGTGTGAAGCTATTACCATATAAATATATTTATGAAGATAATGCATACATATATTTTTTAAACCCAAAAAAATATTGAGAATTATGAAACCTTAATTAAAGATAATGAAGATAATGCATACATATATTTTTGAGGGTGCTTATTCACTCTTAACACATTAATTAATTTTTTTAGGGTGCTAGTATTTAATTTTTGGTATAAAGCCTTAGGCACACTAAGGTTTGAAACCTTAGTGTAGGGTAAATTTAAATATATATTTATTATTAGTGATAACCTTAGTGTAGAGGGTAGAATCACAACATACTAAAAATTACAATATACTAAGAATTAAAGAAATTTACAACATACTAAGAATTAAAGAAACAGTAGCGCAACTAAAATTTAAAAAATTACAACCTATAGTAAATTAAAAAACTTTGAGAAAATTAAAATTAAAGAAATTACAACTTGCAGTGAATAAAGAAACTGTAAAAAAATTACAACATATTGTAACGTTCTCAATATATATGCATACAAAAACTAGATACCAAAATGTTTTTTCCATGTATACTTTTTTGAAATTCATTTGTCGCCAAGGTGTCTAAAAATAAGTAAGGACAAAGAGTTAGTTTAGGCAAAAAAAAATTAGTAAAGCTTTGAGCAGGACTCAGCAAGCAGACGGGAGAGATGAGACCGTAGTGATTTTAGCACGACTCTAAGCATCTAATCAAAAGGGAGGGAGCGGGACTTTGTCGACATGACCAACATGATTTCTACGATCAATCCAAAAATTTAGTGTTCAACTTCGATTAAAATGACTATATATATTGACATGGGTGTATTTCACACCCATCGGAGATTATAGGCTGGCCTCTATGTCTTACCACCTCCGATGCCCCACCTTGTTGTGCTGTTGGAACAACCTAGAGGAGAGAAACACATAGTGTTAGGGTCCAACACGTCTAGCTTCAACTTTTGCTTCATGCCCTACCATGCTTTGCTCTACTACTAGAAGCAGCTAGGAGACATACACAAACTGCATGCGTCCTCACAAATGCCAACGAGAGGAAGCTACAAGAGTTGTAGAGAGAGAGAGAGAGAGAGAGAGAGAGAGAGAGGCATGGCTGCCATGTATATCTACTCAAAAAAGGAATCAAGTCTTTCTAATTATAGCTACCACGTATACCTTAGAAAAAAAAAGCTTTCCCCCTGTGGTTCAGAAGCCCAAACTAATTAATTAATGAGAAAAATAGATTTTGGGTGCTTATTGATTTAAAGTCCAACCTATGACGTTCATGCAATTGTACACTTGCAAGTTGGGCTAATGGTGGTTGAAATGTGTGTGTGTGTATATACATACACACATACATACATACATATATATATATATATGTATGTATGTATGTATGTATGTATGTATACATACATACATACATATATATATACATATATACATACATACATACATACATATATATACATACATACATACATACATACATACATACATACATATGTACATATACATACATATATATATATATACATACATACATAGATATACATACATACATATATACATATACATATATACATAGATATACATATATGTATATATATACATACATATGACACACACACACATATATATGTACTCACACATATGCATATGTGTACACACACACACATACATGATGTGTGTGTGTGTGTGTGTGATATGTATATATTCACTGAGACAAATTTCTAATTTCTCACTGATGAAAAAATAATATTTCCTCTAGGAAAGAAAGTCCCTTAAGATCCTTGGATGTCCTTGAGACTTAACCACCTTGCACAAAATTCCCACAAATTCAAGCCAACATACAATACATGCTTTTATATGCACGTAATCAAGCCAACATACTTTACATGCTTCTCCTAATAGAAGACCATGTGCACATGCTGACAAACATGCAATAGCAAAGGTACATAATGTGCTTTGACACAACGTCAAGATACACGTAACACAATCCCTAAGCCCTAAAGTGAAAGCTCTTAAGGTTAAGCCCAAGCCCTAAAATTTTAATAATCTCATCAAGATTCAAAATATATAATTTAATGCATAAAACATACTTTTCTATGCATATGCTGACCACCCTTTTTATCCTATATAATTCTCAAACTTTATAGATGCCTCAAACTCCTTGGGAAGCTTAATTGGATTGGCAAGACCAACATTAACTAAATTTGTATGTTCATACCAATCCAAACTCCAGTGTATGAACCCTCCCTCCCATCCAGATACACACACTCTAACATTTGAGACTATCCAGAATTTTATTGCATGGTAAATATCATCATGTTAGCCCTTAATACCTCTTTTTTTTTTTAAGTCACAAACTTATATGTTTCTTCCACTCACCTTACTCCAACCTTCTAGACCTCTCTCTTTAGCAATAATTTGTCCTAAACTTTTACTTTTCTAATCGCAATGTAAAGATACTAAGTGTTCTACACATCTTCTTTCCTCGCTTGATATGTCTCTACATGTCTGTTTTCTTGATATTATAATACCTATTTTAATGAATTACTCTTTGAAAATATAGTTGAAGCGTCCCTTAAACAATGTTAAGTTAAGCACTATTAGGGTCCTATTATGTTTTCATAAGATTACACAAAATCTTCTAAGAGTTCTTATAATCCACTTGTGCTAATCATGTGATCTCTTAGTATTCCAGTGGAACTCACAAGGTCTTGTAATCTCTTGGAAAAGCTCATACAAGCTTATAAAAGAACTTTTCCTATATATCACTTATAGAGAACCACCAAAAGTTCCTTGTGTAAAGACACAGGTGAGCTATTTAACTTCTCCTTCTCCTTGTGGGCTATTCAACTTCTCCTTCTCCGTGTTGTATCCCCCAAATTATGATGGCTATATGCCTTGCCTAGATGGATTCAACAAGCTTGCAGATAAAGCCCAGATTAATAGATTCAACCAGCTAGCAATTTAAGAATAGGTTTTGCCCGAGAGAGAGAGAGAGGTGCATGTCTCATTGTTGCAAGATGCACACAGAGAGGGGGAAAGAGAGGTTTATCCTTTCAAGAGAGAGAGAGACAAAGGAGCTGAGAGAGACAAAGGAGCTGAGAGAGAGGGAGAGAGATGTACTAAGAGTTGTACTAACATGTGATTTCCACTCTCCAAAACTGGCACCAAAAGGTTGTATTTTTCTTGGTAAAGAGAGAAAAGAGCTGTGTGTTTTTTTGCTCGCTAAAGCTCCCGCCCTCACCCCTGCTCGCGCTCGCGCTACCTACTCGCCCCTCACCTTCCCTCCCTCGCGCCCCTTTCCTCCCCTCCCTCGCGCCCCTTTCCTCCCCCCGCCTGCCATCGCTTCTGCACCCCCCCTCATCTCGCCATCACGCCCCCCCTTCTTCTCGCCTTCTCGCCCTCTTGCGCGCTGAAGCGCCCGCCCCCTTCAGCCGCCATCGCGCCCCCCCTCCCCTCGTCTGCGCCCCGTCCTCCCCCCTTCGCCAGCTCTCTCTCCCCCCGCCTCTCCTTTCGCGCTGCCCCCACCCCCCCAGGGGGTTTTCTATTCTTTGCCGCATTATCCTAACCCCCGCCCCTTCCCTTCTTGCTGGTTTTTCCGCCCCCTGGGGGTTTTTCTTTTTTTCCCTTTTTTTATCCTTCCGCCTGCCCTTTTCGCCCTCCGTGTGCAGCTCGATTCTTGCAAGTTTCGCATTTGTTCCGCCTTCGCCACAGCTTCAGACTCTAATGGAGGCTCCTCCCGCCCCACCTCAGAGGGACTCTTCTGCACCCCCTCGACCGCCCCTGAGGATACCCCCATCAGGCTTTCTCTCTCGCCGGAAGAGGAAGCGAGCCTCGCCCCACAGAGGTGGAATGCCTCCAGGCACATTCCACCATCTGCCGTATAGTCGGCACTCGCCCCAGCAGAGGGGAGATCCGGGATCTTCTTCAGGCCCGCCTTCTTGCAGACGTGGGCAAGATCCTGGACGTTCAGCTTCTGGGCCGTGGACACTATCAGATTGACTTCGAGACTTCCCAGAGTGTGGCCTAGGTCCTTGCCATGAGTCCCCCTAACATCAGAGGGGCGCTCGGGCATTCTTCAAACCTTGGCAGCATGGCTTTGACCCCGCAGCGACTGAGCAGGGAGAGCGCCTTTTCCATGTTACTTTTTGCTTCCCTGGACTCCGCCGCGAGTACCTTCTGCTCCTTTCGAGGCTAGGAGCACTGGTGGGCTCGGTGCTCGAGAATGGCCCCACTACCACTGCAGCCTCAGTGGTGGCTCGAGCAGCTGGGCTACCTTCGGTCAGAGTCTTGGTTCCTGACATCTCCTCCCTTCCGAAGGTCATTCAGCTACCTAGGATAGGGGGGGGATGGATTGATCAGAGAGTGGAGTTCTCAGGGCTCCCAAACCAGTGCTTTATTTGCAGACAGGTCGGCCACCTGGCCAAGGCCTGCCCTCGCAGGAGACCCCGACCTGCACCGCAGCAGCAGGTCCCTAATGGCCCGCCCACAGATGCGGCTCGGCAGGCAGCCTTCGGGACACCTGCTCAGCCCACAAAGACCTCGGAGTGGCAGCCTAGACAGGGGCGCCGCCGAGGGAGACAGCCCCAGCAGCACGCCCAGAGACCGATGCAGCAGCAGCCACCACAGACTCAGCACCACTGGGTTCCCGTGAGGAACAACTTTGCTCCCCTCCAGGAGGAGCCCCCAGCGTCGACTGAGGACCAGGAGATGCCAGCACCCCCTCCTTTGCCCCCACCCCCCCTCCTCCGTCCCCCCCTCCCGCCTCGCTTCCTCCTTCGCCTCCTCCCGTCCCATTTCCGGTTCCGACAGCGGTTCCTTCCCCACCCCCCTCTCCCCCCCCTCCTCCCCCCCGCTCGCCTCAGCTCCTCGAGAGGCCCTGGCAGTCCCCTGGCGTTCACCTGCAGTCCGGAGGGCTCTGAGCACCGACCTTGCTCGAGCACCGTAGAGGAGACTTACCATGCCGATTCGGGCTTCACGGATATCCTCTATCCGCAGTCGGCTGAGTCGTCTCGACACCAGACAGCGCTCGAAGGCTTCTGATTACTCCTTCACACGGCTTTTTGGAGCAGAGGGCCCCCATGAGCCAGCACCCATCCGAGTTCATGTAGTGATACCTCCAGCCCGCGGGGGGGAGGCACTTGATTCAGCGGTGGCCTTCTGATTCCCTCTCTGTGGCCCTTGCGACCGGGAGTGGACCCTGGAGCTCGCCCTTAGCACTTTGAAGACTCACGCAGTTGAGTTTTCTCACCATGTGAGCGATCTGGAGGTGACAGATGTGATAGGCCGACTATGGGAGTTGGCTCATTTTTTCATTGATCCCGGGAGTGTGGATGCCTCAGGGATTCGACATTTGGTCGTTCGCATTGTGGCAGACTTAGCACACGACCCTGGATATGTATGTATACACGAGGGTGCTCTGTTTGAGCGGGAGGCAGTCGCCATGGGACACAGCCCACTGGCGCCTGATCCGTGATTCTTGTAGTACACCAGGTGGACAGATTCGTAGCCGCTCGGATGGGGACTATTCTCCATCCAAGCCGCTTGCGAAGGCCCGCCGTACGGCTGAGACAGCATCCACCTCAGCAGGTCATCCATGAGGATCATCTCCTGGAATGTACAGGGCCTTGGCGGCGCAGATTATATATGTTATCATGGGTGCTTGAGGCAGGAGCTTCAGAGATGCCTGGTTGGGGGAAGTATTGATATTTTGTTGATGCAGGAGCACCATTTGGGTGAGAGCAGGATCCGGAGATATGGTTCGGTGATGCCTGGTAGATGGGACACCTTTTGATCTGCAGGATTTGGCCCTTTGGGTGGGCAGGGAGGAGTATGTATGGTCATTGCGGATGTATGGTGGCAGGCCATTGTGGATCGCAGGATCATTGTGTCTGGTAGAGCACAGTATGTCATTCTGAGGACGCATGATGAGCTCTTTGGCGTGCTCAATGTCTATGCGCCCAACCATGCTAGTGTCAGAGCAGAGTTCTGGACCCAGGTTACGGATGCATTGCTAGAGGCCGCACATTGGTGTGTCGGGAGAGACTTCAACATGCTTGAGGACTCGACCGATAGGGTGGGAGGCAGTCATGTTATAGTGCACGGTATGGAGCTTGTAGCTTGGGAGCGATTTTGCATGACACTGAGGATCACTGATGCATGGCAGCATGAGGCCTTCTCCCACTCTCAGGACAGTCTTAGTTTCTCTCGGTTGGATTGCCGGCAGGGAGGGACTAATCTATCATGGATTGATTGCTTTTATGTGGGCGACAGGTTAGGGGAGCGAGGGGGCTCCGTTGGCATTCTCGCTGGCACCTCTTTTTTAGACCATGCGCCACTTATTTTGACTCTTGAGGAGAGGACACGGGAGACCAGCTTGCAGTTGAGGATCCCAGAGAGGGTACTTACAGATCCTAGTCTCGCTGAGGACATTGAGAGGATATGGCATGATAGTCAGAGCTCTGACCAGGATGCAGCAGGCCAGTGTGCCCAGGGACTCATCGAGCTCAGCTCTTTTTTGCACGCTGCAACCTTGACACGACTGGGAGAGGCCCGCGAGAGGGAGCGTAGGCTGAGACGTAGCCTTGCTTTGCTTCAGCGCCTTCAGGAGCAGCAGCCTTCATGTGAGTGGGTGGCGTCCCAGCTGAGCCAGGCACGCCAGGAGGTTAGAGAGGCAAAGGAGCAAAGACATGAGTTTTACTATCGTCGCCAGGCCTCTCAGTGGACGCAGCTTGGTGATAGAGTGACTGGGGAGTTTTTTGAGATTACTGGGCCCCGCCATGCTCGAGCAGGAGTCCGCCAGCTTGGGAGGCCGGACGACTCGGTAGCTACTAAGCCAGAGGAGATCAGAGCCATAGCCACTGGGTTCAATAGAGACCTTCTCTCAGCGGAGCCAGCCACGAGGCTCGGGATGCTTGCAGGCAGACTGTGTGGGCCCATGTGCAGAGGAGGGTCACAGATCGTATGCGTACAGCTCTGGGTGAGCCTCTCTCAGAGGCTGAGCTTGCTGAGGCCTTGAAGGGCCTTCCGCGCCATAGTTGCCCAGGGGAGGATGGATTGACGCCTGCCTTTTTTATGCGCTATTGGGACCTTTTGGGGCCAGGCCTCCGCAGGGGCTTTCAGTATGTTTTGGACACTGGGGTGATGCCACAGAGCTTTACAAAGGGCTTGATCTATCTTATCCCCAAGGGGGAGGGAGTATCAGATGATATCCGGCATTGGAGGCCTATTATGATCCTCAATACTGTCTACAAGGTCTTGGCAAAGGCCTTGAGTTTTGAGGATGATTCATGCTACCCAGACAGGATTCATCAAGGAGCGTAGTATCCTTGACAACATTTTCACCTTCTGGGAGGCGACGGCCCGAGCTAGATTTCTTGGTGAGGACTGTTGCCACATATACATAGGCAATGATGTGTGTGAACACACTTAGGACCGCCGGGGCACTTTTTCCCTCTTTAGGAGGTTTTTTCCCCCGGCTTGTATATACGCCCATCATTCTAGGGCTAACTTATCTTTTGTGTATTGACACAATCTAATACACTTTGTGTTGTGTGAATTCTTGCTTCTTCTTCTCTAAGCTTTGTGTGCTTTCCTGCAACCCTAATTCCAATAATTGGTATCAGAGCAGGCATCGGCTCCCAGGCTACGCCGCCAGCACCCTCCAACTCACGTTCTCCGATTGAGGTGAGCTTTCACGAGCGCTTGCAGGTCCCTATACTCTGCAAGTAAGCCCGTTGGGTTTTGCGTTCTCAGAAATTGCATCTGAGGTCATTTAGGGCTCCGTTTTTGCATTTCAAGTTCTGCACAGGTGTTTTCGTCATTTTGTGCAGAAATTTCGACAGTGCAGTTTTCTGCAAAACAGGCATACGTACTCTATTGTGGACCGTGCTACATAGCACGAGTTGTTTTCTGTTCAGTCTTTGCTTCATTACAAGTAGCTTTTGCATCAGTTAGTTCTGCACAGGTGTTTTCGTCATTTTGTGCAGAAATTTTGACAGTGCAGTTTTCTGCAAAATAGGCATACGTACTCTATTGTGGACCGTGCTACATAGCACGAGTTGTTTTCTGTTCAGTCTTTGCTTCATTACAAGTAGCTTTTGCATCAGTTTTAGTCAGTGGCCATGGCTGATAACAGCAATGATGTATTTCGCATGTTATCTGTTGATGACAAATTGGATGGAGACAGCAACTACCCACTTTGGGCATACATGATGCAGCATGTTTTGGTTGCAAAAGGAGTGTGGAACATTGTGCAGGGTATGGATGTACGTCCAAGTTCTGTGGATGTAGGATCTGTTGAGGATGTTGCAGGTTCTAGTAGCTCTACTGTTGCTGCTGTTTTACCCACTACTGAACAAGCTTGTTAGGATGGTAAAGATGCGCAGGCTCATGCCTTAATTGCACTTTCTGTCAAATGTAACATCACCCCACATATTAGTTTAGCTAAAACAGCAAAACAGGCTTGGGATATTCTAGCTGGTTTGTATGCAGGTCGTAACGAGGCAAAAATCTCTTACTTGCGTAAAGAGCTAGAATTGAAGATTATGCAGGAAGATGATGACATGAATGTTTTTCTTGCTGAGATTAAAGATCTCAAAGAACAGTTGATTTCTGCAGGTGAGATAATTCCTGATCATTCTCTTGTTCAGATTGTTCTTGATGCTTTACCTGAGACATATCAGACTTTTGCTTCCACGTGGAGACTTCTTGCTGAGGACAGACCTGATGCTGTCAAGTATGATACTTTAGTCAACAAGCTCTTGCAAGAAGCGTAGTCCAGGCAAAACACGGCCAGGCAGTGTGCAGTTGATCAAGCATTTATTGCTGCCCAGCAGCAGAGAAGAAGTGGTAAGGCACCCCCTTCCACTGTTTCTTCTCCTATTAGTAGGTTTGCAACTTCTTCTCCACAGGTAGCAACAATAAGTCTGAGAAGGCTCTTGATAAAGGCAAGAAAAAGACCAGGTGCAACTATTGTAAGGCAAATGATCATGTCATTAAGAATTGCCCTAAGCTAAAAGCTAAAGAGGCAAAGAAGAAAGAGTTAAATGCACCCACAATAGCGGATGCTTCTACAAATGCAGATTCTGCAAATGTTGTGCAGGATACAGAATGGGCCTTTAGCGTGTATTGCCAGTATGACCCATCTATACATGATGCATGTTTGGCAATTTCTGTTAACTCTAATGTATGGTATTTTGACAGTGGTGCTACAAAGCACATTACCTCGCATCGTGATATGTTCACTTATCTTGTGTCTCTAATGGGAATATTGTCACATGTGCCAATAATGCTTCTTACCCAGTGAAGGGCGTTGGTAAAATTATGCTTACTGCTGCAAATGGCAGCGCTTTCACACTTTCAGATGCTTTGTATGTGCCAGGGATAAAGAAGAATCTATTGTCTATCTCTGCGCTTGCTAGACTTGGACTTGTAGTCAAATTTGTGGATGACAGATGTACTGTTCATGATTTGACTTCTGGTGATACGATTATTGCATCTGGCACCTTGTTTCGTGGGCTGTATAGGCTCAATTCTTATGACAAGTGTGTGGAAGATTTAGCAAATGCAGTTTCTGATGAAAAGGCAGTTTCAGATGCAAAACTATGGCATGCTCGTTTTGGTCATCTGAACTTTGCTAGTTTGCTGCGTTTGCAGAAATTTGATATGGTTGCTTCATTGCCCCCTCTTGAGGCACCATTGTAACATGTTTGTGAAGGCTGTATTTTGGGCAAAATGCAGCGTTTTGCATTTCCAAAGGATGGTTCTGTGCAGGCCACTCGCAAATTGCAACTTGTACATAGTGATGTATGTGGGCCTATGCAAACTCCGTCATTTGGTAAACACTTGTACTTCGTGACTTTCATTGATGATTACTCAAGGCATGCATGGGTATATCCGCTGAAGGCAAAGTCTGAAGTGTTTTTGTGCTTCAAATAGTTTTTTCTTATGGTTGAAAATGTATCCAATTGTGGGCACCCTCCGTTCTGATCGAGGGGGGGAGTACTTGTCTAAAGAGTTTGATGCATTGGCTAGTCGTGGGATAAAACACCAATGTACAGTGCTGTATACCCCTCAGCAAAATGGTGTTGGAGGAAAAACAGGTCACTTATGGAGATGGCACGATGTATGGTCAAGGGCCAAGCTTTGCCACATGCGTTTTGGCTTGAGGCTGTCATGTGTGCTGCATATGTACTCAACAGGTGTCCCACTAAGGCCTTGCAGAAATACGAAGCTTGGCATGGCAGGAAACCTTCTATTGGTCACTTGCGTGTCTTTGGTTGCTTGGCCTATGCTTTAGTGCCTGTGCAACAACGTAGAAAATTGGATGATAAGGCTGTCAAATGCGTTTTTGTTGGTTACAGTGCTAAGAGCAAAGGTTACAGATTGTATCATCCACAGTCAAAGCGTATCTTGATTAGTCGAGATGTTGTTTTTGTGGAAGATGCTGTGCAGCCCTTGTTATCATGTACCAAATGATAAAAAACAGAAGAAGGAGGGAGCACACACAAGAGAAGCAAACCCTAATCCATATCCATCAATCATAAAGAAGGAGAGAAGCCATAGTCACCATCTCTCTCACACACACAAAAGAGAACACAACATAGTGTTATGTCCACACTATAAAGTAAACCTAATGTAATGTCCACACCACACATGACCAGCTGGACGCGGTCATAAACACACCACACGATATCCATCTACCATACTATCACTCTGTCAGCACCCATGTGCTATCCTCCAGCTGTATACAAGCTTGACATTTCAACACTCCCCCTCAAGCTCGACATGTCCATCTCTAGGACTCCCAATCTAGTACGGAAATATTCGAACTTATCCTTACCAAGTGCTTTGGTAAAGATATCTGCAACCTGCTCATCTGTCTGTACATATGTCAAATCAACATGCCCATCAAGCACTTTCTCTCTGATGAAATGATAGTGGACCTCAATATGTTTGGTCCTGGCATGATAAACTGGGTTGCTAGCAAGCTGAATACTACTCATGTTGTCACAATGAATGACAACTCTCATATCACTCTGTAACCTGACATCGTCTAGCAACTTCTTCAACCACATAGCCTCACATGCAGCTATGGCTGCTCCATGATACTCGGCCTCTGTGGTAGATAAAGCAACTGTAGGTTGCTTTTTACTGCTCCAACTCATAGCTCCACTACCAAGGCTGAAAACATAGCCACTGGTAGACCTCCTGTCATATGCACTACCGGCCCAATCTGCATCTGTATATCCATAGACATGCATGTCTTTTCCTGCCTCATAGAAAAGACCATAATGCACGGTAGTTTTGACGTATCTCAGAATACATCTCACAGCATCCAAGTGAGGTTTACGAGGACTCTGCATAAACTGACTTACCAAACCAACTGCATAGCTGAGATCTGGCCTCGTAATGGTCATGTAGATAAGGCTACCAACCATTTTTCTGTACATGGTGATATCATCAAGTTCATCACCCAAATCAGCCGTAAGCTTCATATTTTGCTCTAATGGTGTCAACATTGGCTTGCATGCTGTCATACCATACTTTGCCAGCATGTCAAGTGCATATTGCCTTTGCACCAGCCATATACCCTTGCTTGTTCTAATCACCTCAATGCCAAGAAAGAACCTTAAATCACCAAGGTCTTTCATATCAAACTCTGTGCATAAAGAGGCCTTAACCTCATCAATGCCTTTCCCACAATCACCTGTAATAATCAAATCATCAACATAAATGACTATCATCACGATACCATCATGTGCCTTCTTCACATACAGTGAAGAGTGCATTTCCAACCACAAATCCAATACTGACAAGATATCTACTGATCTTGTCACTCCAAGCACGAGGTGCTTGCTTCAAACCATATATATTGCTTTCTTTAACCTGCAAACAAATGTAGGATATTTTGGATGTACATATCCTTCTGGCTGTTCCATGTATACCTCTTCTTGTAGTTCACCATTTAAGAAAGCATTTTTTACATCCATTTGATGTAAAGCCCAACCTTTTTGTGCTGCTAGTGCAATGATAGACCTCACAATAGCCATCTTAGCTACTGGGCTGAAAGTTTCATCATAATCAAGACCATAAGTTTGTGCATATCCTTTAGCAACCAGCCTTGCTTTATGTCTCTCTAGGCTGCCATCTGACTTGCACTTTACCTTATACACCCATTTGCAACCAATTGCATTCTTTCCTTGCGGTAACTCAACCAATTCCCATGTATCATTTTTGTCCAAAGCATCCATCTCTTCATCCATGGCTTTCTCCCATACATGCTCTCCAATAACCTCTGTATAGCATGTAGGTTCCACATGCTTCACCATAGATGTCATGTATGCATAGTGCATAGCAAAATCTCGATATGTCAATCTGTCAACTGGATATCTGACTCTTTGGGATCTCCGCAATGCATGCGGGTCACTCTGTACACCTGTAACTCTAGCATGTGGTGGCATATATTTCTGTCCTGCCTAGCACCAGGTGTGCGTAAAACAGGTATGCCAAGCTCCTCATCCAAACTCTCTGAACTAGATGACTTATAACCTGTGATTCCAATTCCTTCGATCTTCTTCTTTCCTTTATCCATAGCACTACTCCCAGTGCTCACACTCTCATGCCTCAAACGTCCTGACCATGGACGTACACTGCAACTCTCAGCTTCTGCTGTTGGCCCAGACATAGTAGTAGAACTAGAACTTGCTTGTGGAAAGTTCACAGGCACATCTGCCTCAAGTGACTCAATGACTCCCTCATCTTTTGCTTTGATGGGTTTTGTGCAGGACCCCATACATCACTGTGTACTATCTCAAGTGGCCTGTTACTCATATTTCCTTCTCTAGGAAACCTCAACCTTGCCTGCTTTCCAAACTGACAAGCTTCACAAACATGCATATGTCCATCATATTTGAATCTAGGCAACCCACTGACAATGCCTCTTGTTTGCATGTTCTTTAATCTCTGTATATTGACATGTCCAATCCTTTTGTGCCACATATCAATGTCTTGCACAATCCCATTGCTTTTAGAAAACATGGCTGAGCTCAATTCTGGTATGCCTGCATCCAATTTGAACAACCTTCCTTCCTTCTTGCACTTGGCAATCAATCTACAACCATGCTTAAAGTCTTCCACAAAACAGCCATTCTCATTGAATCTTACTTGTAGTCCCTACTCAACCATTTGGCCTACTGATGCCAAATTCTTTGTAATGGATGGTACATATAGCACTTCTGACATATTCTTCACATTTCCATCATGCATCCTCAAAGGCACACTGCCAACATGTGTTATAAGATGCTGAGTATCATCTCCTGTGACCACATAACCATTTGTACCCAATGGTTGCATCTTCTCAAACCACTCACCATGACATGTCATGTGATTTGAGGCACCTGAATCCATATACCATGACTCATCTCCAGCATTCTAAGAATCCATTGTCCCCATAATGTGCTTCATTGCAAAAAGATGATTTGAAATCCCATCATTGTTACTAGTAGATGCATAATTTCCATGTTGTGGTCTTCCATTCCTGACATCATTCTGCTTTTTGTAACAATCTTTTGCCATATGTCCAAGTTTGCCACAATAGTGACATTCAATCCCATTCAAATTTTGTTGAGGACCTTGCCATCGTCCTCTACCACGAGCACCTGTTCCAACTCTCCCCCTATGGGATTGAAATCCACGACCTCCACGTGGTCCAAATGATGTCTGTGAATTCTGAAAATTCTGATTTGATTGTGGTTGAGTAAACCTGTCATTCCAACCACGTCCTCCACGGCCTCGAGGGGCAAATCTCCCCCTGCCTCGAGAGCCTCTAGATGAGTAAAAAGCCTGATTCCTTGCATGCTCATCATTACTGGATGAGGATGCACTACCTGTAATATTCATACCACCAAGTCCAAGCTTTAATTCTTCCACAATGAGCAATGACACAAGCTCATTAAAGTCTGGCATTCCTCCCAACCTTACTGAGATGGAAGTATCAAAAGATTTGTACTCCCGACCTAAACCACGCAATGTGAGAGCAACCAAATCATCATCATCCATTGGGGCATGAATTGATGATAGTGAATCTGCATAACCCTTGATTTCCTGAACATACTCATGTATACTCCTATTCCTTCGTGTTACACTGTGAATCTGTTGCTTTAGTTGTATCTTCCTTGCACCAGTGTCTGTCTCATACATTCGGCACAATATATCCCATGCTTCTTTCGGTGTATCTGCATCTTGGATGTGAATAAGCAAGGCATCTGTTACACATATTGAAAAGTAATGCAACACTTTCGAAGACCGCTCTACCCATTGCTTGTGAGCCACCAACTGAGCATTATTTGGTTAAGGAGGTAGGAATGGCTCCGGGTCTTCATCCGACACGAGACTCCATAAACCTTTGCCTTTCAAAAAACTCTTCATTCGAAACTTCCACACTTGAAAGTTAGTTCTGTCAAGCTTCTCTCCAACAATTTGTATCGGACCATCTCCCATGTTTGCAAGGTAGTAGATGCACCCCTTTGATCACAATGTATGAAGTACCTGTAATGCTCCAAATCTCTCCAAATCACATCTAATGATTGCAATATATGTGCTTTTAGATCCCACAATGCTTCATCAACAATGTATACTCAATCAAGGTTGAAAACAAATGATACTTCTTCACAAAAAAAATTTTGGTTTTTTTTCTCGCCAGAGAACCAGTCAAAGATCTTGCTCTAATTCCTTCAAATCTTGTTCAAATTTGATGTTTATGCATTCATTGGCTTCATAACACATTGCTCCAACATATCCTAGAAGGGTTTGATCGAATTCTTCAAGTTGAGTGAGAACCACCAAGTTTTGTAGCTCCCTGGTTTGCCTTTTTCTGCATATGTCAGGTACCACCTCTCACTAAAAGTGCTCTATCTCCTTCAAATCTCATCCAAATTCAAAACTTTTTGAATCAAAGGTTTAGCAACTCATAGGACTCTACTTGTACCAAAGGAATTAGGCCAATTTGATATAGACAAGAATTAATGCCTTGATTAGTGATGCTCTGTTTCTGGACAGACTTTCTGCAAACCTGCAAATCTTTGATAAATGACTTCAATGAGCTCCAAATACATCACATGAGCTTCCCCAAATGTAATACAACTCTCAATCACACTTTTTCTAAGCACTCCAAGATTTAAAGCTCCAAGTTTGATGTTCAAATGAGTGAATTAGACCAAAAACTTTTCAAACTGTCCAAGAACCTGCTCCAGAATGCGCCGCCTGCTCCAAAGGGCTCTAGGGATGGGGCATTTGCACATTCACTTCACCAGCACCTTAGCAATGACCTAAGCTAACATGTGCTTGAAGGGTTTGGCTCAATTCTTCCTCTAGCTTCTGCAATCGATCCTCCAACGGGGAAATGTTCATCACTGTTTTTGTGAAAAACCAGAAACTTTTGCATAAATTCACTTCCACTTGATTTTGCTCAAATCTGTATGCATCAATCTGCTTCAAGATTCTGTATGTTGCTTGTGCCCACTTTGCTAATACATGTGCAAGCTCAAATACACGTGCCTTTGTGTATACATTTGCCAAGAGTATATTCACTTCAAGCTTTCCATGAAAGCTTAGAGAAAAACCAGAAATTTTCTGCTTGCTTTATGCACTTCAATCTTCACTGAACCTGCTCTTTGGCACCTGCAATCCGCTCAAGGGAGTTTTGCTACTCTTACCAGTTAGGCCAAGCTTTAGATCTGTAACCGAGGTGAGCTCCACAGCTTTCTTTTGCTCCACAGCTTCAATGGAAATCTTCACAGCTTCTTCTTCTTCTTCCCTCTTCTCTCACTCACTCTCTCAACACAACTAATGAGCTCTAGGCTCTGATACCATGATAAAAAACAGAAGAAGGAGGGAGCACACACAAGAGAAGCAAACCCTAATCCATATCCATCAATCATAAAGAAGGAGAGAAGCCATAGTCACCATCTCTCTCACACACACAAAAGAGAACACAACATAGTGTTATGTCCACACTACAAAGTAAACCTAATGTAATGTCCACACCACACATGACCAGCTGGATGCGGTCATAAACACACCACACGATATCCATCTACCATACTGTCACTCTGTCAGCACCCATGTGCTATCCTCCAGCTGTATACGAGCTTGACATTTCAACACCAAAGAGACAGGTGTGAGCTCATGGGATGTATTTGATACATTGTTGCGTCTCTTTACAGGTGGGAATTCAAATGTAAGTCCTAATGTGGCAAATATTCAGCCTATGCAGATTTCAAACGACATCATAGATCAGCCTATTTCTGATGCAGATTTACAGGATGTAATTTTTGAGGATAGGGTTGAAAATGAGTAGGCTAGAGGTATGCCTAAATGGCTGGTGCAAACCTTGCGTGATAGTAAAATTGATGCACCTATATCTAGTCGTACTCGTTCAGGTTTTCAGCATGCCTCTTATGCATCAGATTGTTATGCTTTGGCTGTGTCTAGTATGTGTGAAGAGGAAGAACCTCTTTCATTTGATGAGGCACAAAAATCAGAAAATTGGTTGACTGCAATGCAAAGTGAATATGATGCTATAATGAAGAATGGTACATGGTCTTTGTGTGATTTGCCTATTGGTAAAAAGGCCATTGGTGGATGTAAGTGGGTTTTTAAGTTGAAACGAAAGCCCGATGGTAGTGTTGATCGCTATAAAGCTAGACTTGTTGCAAAGGGTTATGCTCAAGAAAAGGGCATTGATTTTGATGAGACCTTTGCTCCCACTTGTCGTATGACTACCATTCATAGCATTTGTGCATTGGCAGCTCATAATGGTTGGAATGTACATCAGTTGGACATAAAGACTGCGTTCTTGAATGGAGATTTGCATGAGGAGGTGTATGTATCGCAACCTCGTGGTTTTGTTCAAAGAGGGCAGGAAAACAAAGTGTGCAGGTTGCAAAAGGCTTTATATGGTTTAAAGCAAGCTCCACGAGCTTGGTATGAAAAGATACATGCATATTTGACTACACATGGTTTTCAAAATAGTCCAACAGAAAGCACTTTGTATGTTAAACGTGTGGATGATGTACATCTAATCATTGCTCTCTATGTCGATGACATGCTGCTCTCACAGGACCAAATGAGAGTCATATTGCTGATTTTAAGGTTGATTTGAATGCTTCTTTTGAGATGTCAGATTTGGGGCATTTGCATCATTATTTGGGGATACAATTTAAGCAGTGTGATGGAGGTATTGCTTTGTGTCAGACAAAGTATATTGAGACATTGTTGCGGAGATTTGGCCTTGAAGACTGCAAGCCTATTGCTACTCCAATGGAGACAGGTTTGAAGTTGAGTCTTCATGATGCTGGAGATCACTTTGATGTCACACTCTATCAGACAGCTGTTGGTTGCCTCATTTATGTATGCATTACGAGGCCGGACATTCAGTTTGCAGTCTCACAGGTAAGCAGGTTTATGCATAGCCTAGGGTCTCAGCATTGGAAGCCAGTTAAACGCATCTTTCGCTACTTGAGTGGCACCATACATCTTGGGTTGTTTTATCCCAAGGGGAGATCGTTGCCGCCAGATTTACATGCTTTTTCGGACTCAGATTGGGCTGGTTGCTATGACACAAGAGTGTCCACAAGTGGTTTTTGTTTCATGCTCGGTAGCTCATGCATATCTTGGTTGAGCAAGAAGCAACCTACTATGGCCACTTCTAGTTGTGAAGCTGAATACAGGGCAGCTTTCACAGCTACGGTTGAGTGTGTGTGGCTCAGACGGCTTATGGCTGATTTGGGTGTTGGACAGGAGTCTGCCACCTCTATCTACACTGACAGTCAGAGCGTATTGGCAGTTGCGAGAAACCCAGTTTTTCATGCTCATACAAAGCACATTGAGGTGCATTATCACTATGTCAGGGAGAGACTCTCAGCAGGAGAGATCAGCTTGGCCTATGTGCCAACACAGGACAACCTCGCCGATCTTTTCACAAAGGCGCTTCCTCGTGAGAAGTTCGAAGCCTTCTGCAAAGCTTTGGGCTTGCTCCCCTTTGTGGATTGATCTACTTCCGGCATGGCACTCCCCTATACATGAGTGCCAGCTCTCGTTCACACCATCACTCCCAGGGGAGATTTGTTGCCACATATACATAGGCAGTGATGTGTGTGAACACACTTAGGACCGCCGGGGCACTTTTTCCCTCTTTAGGAGGTTTTTTCCCCCGGCTTGTATATACGCCCATCATTCCAGGGCTAACTTATCTTTTGTACATTGACACAATCTAATACACTTTGTGTTGTGTGCGTTCTTGCTTCTTCTTCTCCAAGCTTTGTGTGCTTTCCTGCAACCCTAATTCCAACAAGGACTTGGTCGTGATGCTTCTCGATTTTGAGAAGGCATACGATAGAGTCGATTCGGGTTTCTTAGAGGGCACTATGCTTCGCCTGGGCTTTGAGCCAGGTTGGATTCGAGGGGTGGCGGCTCTATATTCCACAGCTCGTAGCCAGGTGCTGATTGCAGGAGGAAGGGGGCCGAGTTTTGAGTTGACCAGATCAGTCCGCCAAGGGGTGTCGTCTCGCCCCGTTTCTTTTTCTCTTCTTCACGGAGGCTATGAGCATGTATCTGACGGTAGAGGAGGTTGGTTTGAGAGGACTTCAACTCCCAGTTAGGGGGGAGGACCTGCTCGATGCTGAGTTTGCTGATGACACGGGTTTATTTTTGCATGGCCAAAAAATTGAAGGAAGAGGTCGGCATTGAGGATGATCTTTATGTATGTGCAAAAAACCATTTCAATAACAAGCTGTATCCTCTCCTTCTACAGCTGCCTCCCAATAATGCACCGATGTATGTGGTGGTGGTGAAAGCGGCGTCGAAATGTAAGCACTCTTGTTTGTTAAGGCACTAAAAATATGAAGTTTTTATGTTTGTTATGAGGATGGGTTGACTAGCTATTTCACAGTCTTATGATCTATGAGCAAGAGGCTTGATTAATACATAGAAATTGTAAGGATCGAGACATTTTCACAGAGCCTTTTGCGCCAAGCTCAGATCAAGGTCTGTAATGCCCAGCTCTAATGCCAAGAAAGCAGTGGATTTTTGTGACAGAAAGTTGGGTCTCAGGCAGGCCCATCTCTTGTTACGACATGTTAAAGATAATTGCACCAGCAGTTTGCTGTATCAGGTCGTATAGCAGTTTTCCCACTGTGATGCCTAGTGTGCTTGCTTGCATATTTTCCCTTCTCCCATGCACAACATGAGAAAAAATAGTATTTTCCTCTAGGTTGTCTTCATTTATCAACTATACCCTTAAGACCATCTATTTTTATTTCCCTTTCTATATTCAACCTTAGTCTTTCTAGTCTTACAAAATGAGTTTCTAGGCCAAACCCAATCATTAGGACCTCAATGGAAGGCTTCTTGGGCCCTTTTATTTGGCAGTTTAAGGAGTCAAACCTTTTCTCTTAAGAAGAAACGTTTTCTAATTAGAAGCTTCAAAACGGCTACTTTATTCGAATTTGAATTTTGGAGGGAAAATGGAATTTAAAATCTAGCGGACAAAACCATATCATGTAGCATATCTATGGAAAGCTCTTGATGCGTAGATCACGGATCTATAATCTCCGCTCAAATCGGAGCTTGTATGTAGAAGTTATGGAGGTCCGAAAATTGTAAAATTGCCTCTCCCCCTTTTTGGGGAAAAAAGTGCACCCTTTGACCACTCTTACACCTCTCTTACAAACCCAACATTTCAGTCCACATGGCAACCCCCCATTTGGCTATTCCTTAATTACCTTGATTAGGCTTGGGCAAATTAAAGGGCCCAAGAAGACCCCATTCACTTCCTAATGGTAATATTTAATGAACCTGATGTGTAAAATGCCCTCAGGACACCCTAGCAGCATTGATTCACATATGATCCCATGATACTAAATCCTACTCCTATCAGAAAATCCATGACAGTGGGGAGCTGTGAGCGCTGGTTTCCCATGCTGCACAACTTAGGCTCCAATCTTATGCCTTCAAGAGCATGGAAAATGCTGCTAGTCTGGTCTCTATTGGTGGTGGGCACCAGCCAAAGATGAACTTATTTGATAACGTTGCAACCTCAGCTATAGAGGGACTGCATCAATTTGCACAGCCTGCATGCAGGCAAATATGCTTTTGGCTACTGGCCTTCACGAGATTTAGAGGAGACCAAGACCCGTCACTCATGGAAAGTCTCAACTACATGCTTTTCTGGCCTTACTCAGGGCATGTACACAAAACAAGGATCTTGTTAGAGGCACCAGCATACACGATGATCTTGTGCAAAGGGGGTTGCTTGGAAAGTGCTCACATGCAACTACATGCTTTTCTGGCCTCACTCACGGCTTGTACACAAAACAAGGATCTTGTTAGAGGCACTAGCATACACAATGATCTTGTGCAAAGGGGGTTGCTTGGAAAGTGCTCACATGCTCTAGAGATCATGTACGCCAAATGCGATAGAGGCACCAGCATACACGATGATCTTGTGCAAAGGGGGTTGCTTGGAAAGTGCTCACATGCTCTAGAGATCATGTACGCAAAATGCGGTGAGCTTGGAAAGGCAAAACAGTTACTTGACATGCATAAGAGTAGCGATGTTGTCACATGAACTGCATTAATAGCTGGCTATGCCGGAGAGGGGCACCGCCAAAATGCTTTGAACAAATGCAACATGAGGGCATCCTGATGTAGTGACCTATGCCTGCATCTTGAAATCATGTGCCACAATTGAAGCTGCTGACAAGGGCAAACAAATCCATGACAAGATTGCAAGGCAGGGGCTGCTTTGCAGAATGACATTGTGCTGGGTGGTGCTCTAGTGGACATGTATGCCAAGTATGGTGCTGTTTCGACAAGTGCTTGATGGGCTGCCTTCTCGCAACAACATTGTGCTGGACAGTGCTCTAGTGGACATGTATGTCAAGTGCGTTGCTGTTTCAAAGGTGCGATAAGTGCTCGACGGGCTGGGATGTTGTCTCTTGGAATGCACTGATTGCAGGGTATGCACAAGGTCACACTGATGAACTACTTTGAAGAGATGCAGCGTGAGGGCATCCTTCCAGATGCAGTGACCTTCACATGCATCTTGAAAGCATGTGCCATGGTCGGAACAGCGTGACAAGTGCTTAACAGGCTGCCTCCTCAGGATGTTGTCTCTTGGACTGCATTGATTGCAGGGTATGCACAAGAAGGTCATACCAAGCAAGCACTTGCCTGCTTTGAAAAGATGCAGCATGAGGGCATCCTTTCAAAGGCAGTGACAGGTGCTTGTGTGCTCACTGAGGTCTAGTAGAAGTGGGCCAAGCACTTTTGTGAATATGAGCACGAAATATGGTGTGAACCCAAGTCTAGAGTGTTACACTTGCATGTTTGACCTTTTTGGGCATGCAGAGCACCTAGAAAAGGCAGTGAGACTGATCTAGGACATGCCATCTTCTGAAATTTGGCATACACTCTTGGGTTGCTTGCCGCAAATGGGCAGATGTCAATATGGGGATATGGGCCAGCTTATGTTCTCATGGCAAATATTTATGTTCTCATGGCAAATATTTATGCAACAGCGGGCATGGGATAGAAGGCCAAAAGCATCGAAGCCATGAGAATTAGGAATAGAGCATGGAAGAAGTGAGGGCGTAGTATGTTGATTGACTCATGAGTTTTCTGTTGGGGATACAAAGCATGCACAAAGCAAATGCATCAATGCGCAGCTAAAAGATATTGCTCATAAAATGTCACAGCAAGGGTACTCTCTAGGTTTGGATTGGGTTTCATGGAATATTATATGCTGCAAAGGCACATTTGCTCTGTCGTCATTCTGAGAAGCTGGCCCTTGCATGTTCCCTCATCAATACAAGTCAAGGAGAAACTATTTATATCACAAAGAACATGCGGATGTGTGGTGATTGCCATGTTGCTACGTCATTGATATCAAAGATAGAGATGCAGAAAATTGTTATCACAGATGCCAACTTCCTCCCACATTATGCAGATATAATACATCAACATATAAGGAGGAACCACATCATGAGATTTTGCACAGAAGGAACCACATACCTAGATAGGTCTGGTTGGGGGTAGGGTATCCTGGGGGCCAACAATCCCTTATCCCCAACTGCACCATGTAGGTATGCATAAGCTCATCATGTTGTTGTAGTCTGCGAAGCAGGAATCATAGTGGGATTTTGTCTAAAACTTCCTATGATACTAGAAGAGAATTGTTAGGTTTCCCATATGTAAATTGTAGGCAACAAGAATGCACTACTACATCTTAGAGTTGGTAAGAGGATCCTTTTGTTTGTTCTCCCATAACCACCTAGAAAGAGACAACCCTTATTAAAATGGCACTACAATGTGAATAACCATGGGGGCATCCATGGTATTCAATTCTTTGTTTCAATAAACTTGCATTCCTACTTTCTAGGAAGACCTTGATAATCTCACTAAGTCTGCATGCTGGCCTTCTTTCAAGGCATTTAGAAAGGACATGTTCTTAAGGATCTCCCTTGTTTTCTCTTGGAATGCACAAATTCCAAGATAAGGTCAAGGTGAGAATGTGTACAACATGACGGCATCCTTCTAGATGTAGTAGTATATGCAAGTTGACAAAGGCTTATCGATTATTCTTGTGATCACCTTTTTCAATAATTGTAAGGGGCGTGATATCTTTAAATTTAAATTTACTAGAGGGGGGGAAAAATTCTATGAGCTAAATTTTAAAAGTACAGGAGGGTTATAATAATATATTGCAAAAGTAATAGGAGGTATGCATAAAATAGGGAAAATCAGGCTACAGAGGGGTTTTAAAATATGCCTTTGAACGCACGTGATACAAACTTTTTTGGAAGGTGGAGGCCCCGGGGCCGCGTTCTTGATGCGTGGGGAGTGATCGTGTCTAAACAGTGTAACCATCCTCGTTGTATACGTGTCTACCACACCACCTACAGTACTATGTATGGACATGGTTGCCATGAGCTAAGGTATCCAATGCTTGTGACTATCCACCCCCTTCTACACCGCGTACATACTCCATCCAAAGTCAGTCTAGATCGCCATCTAAGCTCTACTTGGGAGCACACAAGTGGATAGCACCATCACTTGTACCTCTTTGGTAAAATCAAAATTTTAAATTCTCTCCATTGTGTATCTATTGCATTGTCTATTGTGCTTTGTCTTGCTATCTCTTTCCGTTGTGCCATATTCCTATAGATCTCTCCCTCTCTCACCATGGATTCGTTCCATTATCTCTCTCTCCATCATCTCGATCTTTCTCACTCTCTCTCTAAATGTGCTCTCTTGGTGTCTTTGTCCATTATCTCTCTCTCCATCTTGATCTTTCCCTCTCTCTCTCTAAATGTGCTCTCTTGGTGTCTTTGTCCATCTCTCTCTCTCTCTCTCTCTCTCTCTCTCTCTCTCTCTCTCTCTCTCTCTCTCTCCATCTTGATCTCTCCCTCTCTCTTCATCTTGATCTCTTCATCTTGTTGACCATTCCAACCTTATTTACCTATGTTATTACATAGGCTAATTGTTTAACCCTCTCTATCATTCTATCTCTCTCCATCTCTCTCTAAATGTAGGTATGTAGGGACATAGACTGCAATCAAAGTGGTCTTGATTGATATTTTAAAATTGAGAGAGAGAGAGAGACAGAGAGAGAGAGAGAGAGAGAGAGAGAGAGAGAGAAACAAAATTTGGTATTTATCTCATGACTTTTTATTCATGATTAATTCATTAATCCAAGAACGTAATAATTTTAGTATATGTTCAAAATGAAATTAAAATTTCATTTCTATCTTCTTGATCTCTTTCCCTCTCTCTCTTTCTAAACACAGAAAGATTTAATTAAGTAACAAAGAAAGATTCTTTATTCAAGCACTCCTAAAATACATATATATGGAGTCACACGCACACTCATTTAAAGACTAGGATTTTACATTATCTTCTACAACTTTGTATCTACTCACCCTTTTCTACGACTCTGTATCTACTCACCCTTTTCTACGACCTTATTCTCAAGATCTTTTCGAAGTATTGTTTCTTCATTTTTGGTGATATAGCCATACGCACGCCAAGTCCCTATTGCACTACTCACTTTTAGGTTCCACATTGATAGACGTCCCCGTCTTCGAAAGGGACATCTTCATTAAGTTTTCTCCATAACGTTTGTGATCTTCTATCGCTTAAACACTACACCTTCAGCAAACTATTTTGTTTTTTTCTACGCACTCATCTTTGACCATTAGGAAAATTATGAGCTCATTTTGGGGCCCTCTAAGGAGTTTCATGCTCTTTCTCTCTCTAAAGAATGGGGCCACGGTGAAATTTGAGCACATCATTCCCAAATGTTTCAGAGTTGGTAAATTTAGAATGTACTTTTCAAGGTCTTTCCAATGGTATATAACATGATGGGGTTCTAACATAGGATAGTGAAGCTCCCCAAAAAGTGGTTTCAAAAGTAATGATGTGGCATGTAAACGCTACATTTTGGCATCTTAAATCTTGTTTGTGGTGTATCTTGAGCATTACTACTTGAAAGTTGTCGGAGATTATATATTTGAAATCTGCTCATCATCATAAGCTTCTTAATGATATGTCACATGGAGGGGTTCTGAAATAAGATTAATAGGGTTCACCATGGCCCCATTTTTTTAGAGAGATAAAGAGCATGAAACTCCTTAGAGGGCCCCAAAATAAGCTCTTAATTTCCCTAATGAAGACCGTGGACATGGCTGAATTTAGTTTAGCCACGCTACTGTGATAGAGGTCGACATGTTTGAAAGTGAAAATGGTTTGGCAAGAGAGATATATTATAGAGAAAGAGATAATATTAAGGTGTGCAAGTAATATGGAGAGAGAGAGAGAGAGAGAGAGAGAGAGAGAGAGAGACAAGGAGATGAATGGTATCGGAGATCCCTTTATATAACTCCTCGTTACTTAGAGCCTCAGTTTCCTACTTATTTTAAGAGAAAAAACAATTCTTTAGTACACTATTGACATGGACTATTCGATTATAGATAAACATTACTTAACACAAAAGCATATGGACGAGTAATCGACATAGATCATACAATTGCATGTAACTATACTCTGCCCAAAAAATGGGTTATAGATCAATACTATATAACACAAAAGCATATGGAAAAGAAATCGACATTTATCATATAAAGAAATCATCAAACAAATTTTTTAGATTGACATAAAGACACCATTCAAAACATTTTAATATTTCGAAATGCAACAAAATTACACATAAACCCTTGCAACATTCTAGTCGTTTTCAAAACATTCCTACACCACCCTTCCCTCTGCATGTCATGCTTACATTTCCATTGACCTGTGGGTACTCAAAATCTTGAAATAGGACTTCTTTTCTTAGGCATGGTTGGTGTATAAAGATGTTACTATTTTCATCGAGTCCCAACACACGTAGATAGACAAAATACATGTGCTTGCATGATGCAACAAATGGACGTCCTTCATGCTCACTCTCATCTGAAAATCTAGACATGTATAGCATGGGAGTTTAGCAATTTCGTACCTCTCACCTTGCACCCTTGAAGAATCAATGTCTATTACAAACACCTCATGTTTCATTTTCTTCACGACCCTCTGTGTGACAATTGACGATGACAAAGTGAGAGAATTGTCTATCCTCTTGGTTTCTATCTATGACACTCTTGTTTTGTACCTTGGGGTTGTGCTTGTTGTTGTGTTCTCCTCCTCTAAAGTCTCCTTTTGTAGCACAAATCAAGTCCCCTCTAGAGTTTGCACCTCCTCGCTCATTAGGTTTATGCCCATCTGAACTGGCCATAAAGTCTGTGGTTACATAGGTGCACTTGTGATTATTGAGAGTAGATGGACCATGTGTGATCCATGCTTGATTTGTAGAACCACATAAACTGTCTACACTACCGACCCATCCACTCACACATGCCATAAAAGCATGGTGCCGGAATTCCTTTTCTTGATTGTTTGATATTTTTCTTACATTTCCCAGCTTGACCACCCAGCCATTCTTGACATGTGACTTTGTTGTTTATTTTAGTGTGACAAATTGCCCACATTATATTATGAATTTCCACTTCTCGCACTATTTGTATTCCCTCTTCCTCCTCTCTCTGTACACCAGCTTTTGTTTGTTTTTCAAGGGAAAAGTCAAAATTCTTTTTGTTACCCTTCTAGGGTTGATTCTCTGTTATATACTCTGGCCTGTGAGGGATATTTCCATCCTCAATTATTATGGTTTGTAAGTGCCTTTTACGATACATTGTCTTATTGTCGACCTTGACGCGTTAGGAACGTGGAACATAGGAGTTCCTCTAACTATTTCCCCTACCAACCTACTTATGGTTCGGCTGGCCTCAAGGCGATAATTCACTTCTCTGGTAGCACAACTTTCTATCAATTTCGCAATGCTTAGACCAGAACCTAGGTGCTTTCTTTGTTGAAATGCATGTTGTTTTGCACTTTGAAGTAGTGCATTTTCTAGGTTTACAACTACGTCGTAAAGACTAATTATGTGAAGGCAAAAGGATGAAAGGACTAGATATATGAGAGATCAGAGTAAAACCACACAACATGAAATATGTGAGTGAATATATATAAAAGGGTGAGTGCAGATATGTACAAGAGCCCTCATATCAGAGGTGACTCTAAGCAGAAAGAAGACCAGTGTGCTGAAGCAGCACAAAAGACGTCGAAGCTAAAGCACAGTCGATGAACGAAGGCTCACTTCGATGTGAGATAAAGCACTCCAAGGTGATAGTGCTAGTGGAAAAAGGTAACGTCAATGACGATGATGGTGGTGCAGTCTCTCTGATGACACGGGTGTTGCGTACCTGAAGCAGAGAGGGCTATCGTCCTGAGTGGTGCAAGCTCTGGTGACACGCGTGTTGCGTACCTGAAGCAGAGAGGGCTATCGTCCTGAGTGGTGCAAGCTCTGGTGACACGCGTGTTGCGTACCTGAAGTAGAGAGGGTTGCTGTCCCGATGTAGCAGAGAGGGATGTTGTCCCAAAGTAGCAGAGAGGGATGCCGTCCTCCCGATGTAGCAAAGAGGGATGCCGTCCTCCCGCCGATGTAGAGAGAGGGTTGCTGTCCCGATGTAGTAGAGAGGGATGTTGTCCCAAAGTAGCAGAGAGGGATGCCGTCCTCCCGATGTAGCAGAGAGGGATGGTCCCAAAGTAGCAGAGAGGGTTGTTGTCCCAAAGTAGTAGAGAGGGTTGGTCGGGTGAAAGCATGGAATGATGGAATGCTATTTGAACTATATATAGCTATAGCATAAAAATGGGCATGTGGTAAAATTTTCAGAAATTTAAAAAAAAGTTATCAGAGATTATACACTTTAAAGATTCTACACTTTACAAGCTTTCTAATAATATGTAGCATGATAAGTTATTTCAAATTTAGAATGGAGGTATAGACTTTATAGTATTTCATAGTAGATGTCCATGGACACAACTATTTAGGCCACCATACCATGCTTTCACCCCGTCCCGAAGTACCAGAGACGGGTGATGTGTAGCAGAGAGGGCTATTGTCCCGATGTGTAGCAGAGAGGGCTATTGTCCCGATGTGTAGAAGAGAGGGCTATTGTCCCGATGTGTAGAAGAGAGGGCTATTGTCCCGATGTAGCAGAGAGGGCTGCTGTCCCAATGTGTAGCATAGAGGGCTTCTGTCTCGATGTAGCAGAGAGGGCTGCTATCCCGATGTGTAGCAGAGAGGGCTATTGTCCCGATGTGTAGCAGCAGAGAGGGCTGTTGTCCCGATGTAGCAAAGAGGGATGCTGTCCCAATGTGTAGCAAAGAGGGCTGCTGTCCCGATGTAGCAGAGAGGGCTATTGTCCCGATGTGTACCAGAGGGGGCTACGATCCTGATGTAGCAGAGAGGGCTACTGTCCAAAGGGCTGTGCCAAAACGCACAAGATATGCTGAAGGTAAGCACGGATGTGAGCCCTGATGTATGCGCTGATGTAAGGCTGAGATAAACGTTGATATAAGCCCTAACCTAAGCCTGATGTAAGCGCAGATGTGGGCTGATGTAAAGTGCTGATGTATGGTGCAATGTATGGTGCAGCAAAATGCAGATGACTACTGAAGCAAAGCGTAGATGTCTGTTGAACCAAAATGTAGATGTAAGCTGATGTATAAACGCTAACGTATGCTCTAATGTAAGCATAACATATGCAGAAGTAAAACACAAATATGGTGCAGAAGAAAGCCTGATGTAAGGCTGATGTAAGCCCTGCAGAAGGCAGCGGCTTGGACCAGCAGAGGAAAATGCTGATGTGATCCCCTGTTGTAGGCAGCCAGATGGTACTTGATATGGCGATAAAGTGGTACATTCGTGATGAGGTATAGACAATGCTATATATAGTGAAGGGGGGTGCTGGTCAATCACCATAAAGTTGTAGGCCAACAGCCAAGACAAAAAAACCCCAAAAATAAAATATAAAAATATCCCAAAAGTCCCTTTTTAGGGATGGAAAAAGTGTTGTTTCTTCACACCCCCTCTCAGGCCAAAAAGGGGACCATGAGAGAAGATGAAAGAAGAAAATGGATGCTAGGGTTGCACACAAACACAATGGCAGAAGGAATGTATCCCCTTCTGGAAATAAAATCTGATAGTCACAGAGGGCGATTATGATGGCAAAGGTGGTGTGGATGAGGTGATGTGCATGGGTTGATCGTCTCCGAAAGTATGATCTTGAATAGGATTCTCCACTGAGTAAGAAATCCCATTCCCTATGTGGTCTAGATCAGAGTTTGGAGAAGCATCTTTTGGTGAGAAGAATCGTTCCTTTGGGAGTGCGGGTAGACAATATGCCTATACCAGAGAGAGATGACAAAGATCAGAGCTCAGTTTCACAGAGAGGGTGCAGAGCGACTGGCTCACTTCGGAGCAGACCCAGGCATGTTCTTCAGGGAGCTATGGACACCCCCTTCATTGATGTATACCATTCTATACCCCCAGTATGGTATAGGATGGAGCTAGCTAGGCTACATATCATGATTGTATACTCCATGCATATAGCTTTGCATTCTCCTAGTAGTAGAGCTCCATCACCTCCCCCACTCATTGTACTTATTGCACACCCAGATTTAGCTTTTTTAGTTCAATACTTTTTCATTTTGTTGGGATGACAGAGGGGATACCCCACACAGGTACACTGATTTGTCTCATAGATCGAGTTCGGTCTTTTGGAAGATGTTAATAAAATCTTTCTTTCTTTCTTTCTTTCTCTCTCTCCACTGCCTACATGGACAGTGTAGTCCACGTGGTAGTATGCCATGTGTAATGCCCGAGCTTGGGCATGACATTACATGTGGCAACCACGTGTAATTCTCGTGGTTGGGCATTACACAGTGGCGTATAATCACCGACATGTGTAATGCCCAACCCCCCACATGCATAACATATGGCTGTAATGCCCAACCACATGATGCAACACTTCCTATTGTTGCTGGTCTAATGGCTTTTTAAGCCATTACATAGCAATGTAAGGCCTTACAAAAACCCTCCCCCCTCAACGCGCCACCCCCTTCAAGCGCTCGCCCTCAATGCGCCCCCCCTCAATGCGCTCTCTCCTTCACGCGCCCCCCCTCAATGCGCCCTCCTCCTCCATGAAATCTCTCCTTCAATGCGGCCTCTCATTCAACGCAAAATGCCTCCCTGGATGCGATTGCAATCAAAGGGCTTCACTGAAAATCAAGATATCGCAGTATCACAGGAAGTGGGCATGTTAAGTGGCCACATCAAGCAAGGTAACCAACACCTCTCAATTGTAGTTTTGGTTGTGAGGGTTGCTCCTGCAATGCCCACCAACAATCATGTTACCAACATCAGTGCCACAATTGCCGAAGAGGAGGAGTCCATAAAGGAGAGTTTTGGCCAAGTGGTTAATCGTTGACACATATCCATGAATTGGGTGGGGGAACACCTTACTAGAGTACCTCTTTGTCGCTTCCTTACAAACCTAGCAATCCGTATGAAGGAGGATTCCATCAAAGGGTTAATTAAAATCATGGAAGAGAGCACATACTAGTCATTGACAATGGTGGCGTTCATTGTCTATAAGGGATTTCGTGCCAAGAGCCCTTTTCATTCGACCATCGAAGTGTAGTCGGTCACAACCTATCGTTGTTCACAGAGTTTGACATGATACTAGAGCAAACAGAAGGATGGAAACACTTGGTTTGGAATATGTTTGTTGTCTGGGATGGCAACCATTGACTCAAAGCATGGCAAGAATGGACAAAAACCACTCAAGTTGAAAGAGAGAAGGTTGCAAATGTGACTTGTAGAGTGGTCCAATTCCTTGAGGAGGAGGAGGCAGAGTTCTTGTTGGTGCTACACATGATAAAAAAGTAAGTGGATTCCATTTTGTTTTTTTTATGATTCAAATGAATAAACATCTTATATGTCATCATTTACCTTATTTATTATGCATGCAAAATTGCCAGGGTCATTACCATTCATGTGCCGATGAACACAACGGCATATGATATATTTATGATGCAATGTGTGGGCCTTGCCGATCCGCAATCGTTGTTGTTAAAGTTCAATGAAGTAGATCATGCATGAGCCGAGAAAGCTATTACTCATTGGGGACCTAACAGATTAAAGTGGCTGAAGCTTCTCATGGCACTCCTCTAACAATTGGTTTTCAAGGTATGTGCATGCCTCGTTCTTAGATCACAACAAAGCCATGTTTTCAATTCGAAATATGTTTCTTAAACATAAATGCATTGCAGTCAGAGTTGGATGCCATGTACTAAGCCAAGGTCAATGGCTTGCCTAAGCGAGGGAGTAGAGAATACTTTTTGAATGCAAAAATATTTGACAAAGATGTCTTGAAGGAGACGGAGGCGCTATTTACAAAGAGGGGACATGAACTGGCACAAATTGCCAACCCCGACTATGGCAAAGAGTTTTCCAAGAAAGTAATCTCTTACTAGGGATGGGGTGAAAAGTCTAGCAAATTCACTACTCCCAAACTAGCAGAGATTGCTATGGCACATATTCCAAATGGAGAGTAAGATCTCTAACTCTCTCGGCACATTAAAATATTTTTTATACGTAGGTAGAAACATAACGCTAGTTCACAATGTAGAAAATATAGGCTCCTTATTGGTGGGTTGCGAGTTTGCTTTGAGGGACGCCCAGATTCCGCCATCTGACAGAGCATTCTTTGTGTAGATACATCATCACGTGTACTGGTTCCAATTGACCGAGTACACGCTACAACTATACACAAAGTTGGAGATGAGCTCACCCGTGTAGCTAGCATGCACGAGAGAGCCACAGTGGACTTTGGGGTAGGTATCACGGATGCCCTCAAATATTTCAGGAAGACTCACTTTGAGAAGGTGTTCGTAAGGTGGAAAGAGAAAATGCATGCCACCGTGAATCGTGACCAACACCCATACCTGCCATGCACGGCATGCCTCTTATACAGGTATGTAGTAGCATGTCACAATAATATTATTGTTATTTTATCGCATTAGGTAGTGGAGAACTTGTTATTGTTATTTTATTATTTTATTAGAGAATTTAAATGTTTCTGTATTAGGTGGCGGAGAAGTAGTGTGTGTAATCGGGTATATATTCCTGAGCACCCTTTAGACACATGGGTGCAGTCCACCAAGACAGAGCAACAAGAGTGGCAGGTGAAGTAGAGGACCGTATGTACACCAGAAATGATATTGAGTAGATGATCAATCACCCTACAAGACATGGAACTTCTGATTCTGCAAAGACGTACGGAGGTGACTAATGATGAGACACTCCAAGAAGGTATAGCGGCTGGACCATCCCATGGACCAGAAATGCCTAGAAGAGCGAATACAGGAAGGGAACGAGGTCTAGGAAGGGGGGAGCAATTCCTCAAAGGCCAAGGATGGATCCAACCATGGACCTTAATGTAGCTACAAGGACAAACCTACTAAATATGGTGGTAGAGATGGGCCGAGGGATGGTCAAAGAACTAGGCACTACTCTAGAATCCCGACCCTCCTAGATGAAACCACATATCATTTCCAAACTTGTCCAAAAATTCTCTGGGGACGGAGATCCGATCCAACATGTAGAGATTTTTAAATCCACATGTGAAACCTGCGGGCCTGTCAGTGATGTGACAATGATTCATGCCTTCTTACTGACCTTGGAAGGAAAATCTCATATGTTGTTCCGAACCCTCAAGCCTGGAGATAAGGTTAACTTCACAAGACTCAAAAACGTTTTTGTGCCCAATTTTGCCCGAAGTGGTGACAGATGGAGCCCTGTGGCACAGTTACATAATATCAAACAAAAGGAAGTTGAGTCGATGAGAGACTACGTGTCTCATCTTAAGCACTTAAATTCAAGGTGCAAACTTCGAGAGAGGTTAACTGATGATCAATTATTGCCTTGCTTTCGGAGAGAGGGGTTAGAGACCACAAAATGCATGATTACCTAGTACCAGCCCGACTTGCTACTCTTGATGCATGTTGCAAATTGGCAATCGAATATGAAGATAATATGTTGGAATTACCGCAACCGAAATATGTCAAAACATCTTTAGCAATAACTACGACTTCGCGTGTATGGAGTCACCAGGAAATTGGAACTCAAAGTAAGCAAGTTGGAAACATGACGGTGGATGAGCTCAGTAAGGGAAGGGGATGACATTGATGAGGATGCTGAGGATAGCCACTCTAAGGATGATGGGCATGAGCCCCATGCACATGACGATGAGCATGTGAGCCCACATGGTGAGAGCATCCCAGTAAGTGAACTTAATATATTTGAACATTCATTAGTTTATTTATTGAACAACAATTTAGACATGTATTTTGTATTGTCTAAATGAAGACTACCATCCACATGTGGTGGACCCTTTGCACTTAGTTCTTAGCTCCATTCGCATCATTATATAGTTTACAATCCACTTATATACTTTTTTGTTTAGGAATCTTGTAGTATTGCAATGATTCATGGGATCTCTCATGAGGTAGGGAAGCATGGACGCCTTCGATAGCCTTGGAGGCCTGCGCCACTTGGTGTGGGCCAATTTTTCAACAAATCTCTCTCTCTCTCTCTCTCTACAAGGATGAGGTTGTGGTTCCTTGATGGAATGTTTTTAGGAGGAAGGTACTTGTGGAGTCAGCTTTTGTACTTGCTACAGAGTTTCTACAGGCCAACAGCCCTATGGTGTGTAGTCTACGTGCGGAGAACTCGGGGATTGCTGTGCAAGAAACAGGGACTTGGAACTTCACATTGAAAAGGAATTTGTTCTTGCGCTTCTCGCGATACTTTTATGACATGTCATAAGATAGCCAAGAAGAGGTAGTGAATGAGTGGTTTTTATTAAAGTAAAGCTCAATGATTTTCCTAGCGTACTTACTAGTGTGTGCACGTAGGTCACTGTTTTAATCATTGCCATCTTTACGCACCCCAGTGAGAGTACGTCGTCCAGTTGTCCAAATTATGAGAGGTGGGGAGGTGAGGTAGCTAGAGATTGTTGAGGTTTCGAGGTGGATGACAATATCTTCCTGGAGCAGCCGAATAGTATAAGAGGGAACCTCGCCATACTAGTTGGATGCGGACAGGAATCTCATCCAAGATGTTGTTGAGCGTAGTGAGCCTTTCACAAGGTAATTACAGCACTCACTTCATTATAATTCGATTCGAGTAGTGTAATCGTTATATAGTCATTGTCTTTTATATTGTCGTCTAGTGAGATTTTACTACGGTAGGTGGTTACTCGTGGGACATTCATCGATCAAGGGGATGCAGTCATAGATTTCTTTGCTGGTTGGGACCCTTTCTAGATCATGTAGGATACTATGATCACTTTTGTATGTTCCCAATGATTCGGGTCAACAATTTTTCAAGGGTGAGGTCAGTGAGTATGAGGGATGTGGGGGCATCATCTCCACATGTTCCTCATCATCGATATCCTCCACCTCCCTAGTACCCATGAGCCCAATACAGCCAAGTGCCTTGTCATATGGAAACCCGGTGTTCCAAGGGAGCCCCAATATCAACATATCATGCCACAGATACCCCTCGTGGGTTCTTTTACAATGCCCTCATCATGGGCACCATGTCCCAAACTTGTGAGGCCGCTATTACCACCTGCACACCTGCACCATTTGGTAGAGCTCCCTACATGCAGCCACCTTTCTTCTTCCACCAGCACCCAGTGTCCTTATTGATGAAATAAATGTGTTATTTTAGACATTATTGTGATGCACTCTTGTACACTCAAATTATGTCAATGGCATTGTTTTTAGCTTCTACGATGATTGTTTAGGTAGCTAAATTGACAAATGAGAGAGATGGCACAAGATGGATAGAGATCTCAAGGCCACAAGAGAGAGTGTGAGTGAAAGAGAGAAAGAAAGTTTGAGTGAGACCTTAAAAATAATAATTTTAAAATAGTTTTTTTTTGAGAACTTATAAATACAATAGAGATTTCCATGTTTTCCAGTACTCTTCTTCTAGGCACACATCCCACCGATCCTCCCCTTATATCTTCATATTGCAATAGGCTGGGCATAAACTAAATTATCATGGTTTCATCTAGCAATCCATCTAATACTATTACGTTTGCAAGCATCTTAAGCAAAGCTCTTAAATCTTTCATGCACCTTAAAGAAAAGGAACCTAGATTGGATGCTCTTATGGAAGCATGGACAACAACGTCTGAAGTGTAGGAGCTCTATGTACAAGAAGCTCACAATAGAGAAAGTGGTAGACCTTGCAGATAAGAACATGCTAGAGTTGAAAGAAACCAACAGACATTGGGATATGGAGAGCTTTTGGCATCATTGAAGAGGAAAAGGAGGCCTCTCTTCGAAGAGAAGTTGCCACCTTCATTGCAAATTTAGGTAGATGGAGAAGGCCAAGATGATAGTTGAGACTCAAAATTCTTTCATATATTGTTGCATGTGTTCATCTCCAGGTGTTTATTATAACATGCTACAATATTACAAATTTTCTTTGAAATATAATGAAAGTTGCATCTCTCTATGTTATCTTTGTGAAGAAGTAATAATGATACTGGCCCATGGGAGTAAAGAACATTGTGTACATACATGCTTTCATGTATTTTTACGTGTGTTCAACATCTCCGCCAGAGTTTGTCATGTAATGTTGTAGTCTTATAAATTTGCCTTGGAATACAATGGAAGTTTTAGATCATAATATGGTGTCTTTTTAAATGAGTTGCAATGATAGTGGCCCATGGAAGTAAAGAACAAATGTTGTGTACACACATGCTTTCGTGTATTGTTGCATGTGTTTAACATCTCGTAGGTGTTTGTCATGTAATGTTGTGGTCTTGTAAATTTGCTTTAAAATATAATGGAAGTTTTAGATCATAATATGGTATCTTTGTAAATGAGTTGCAATGATAGTGGCCCATGTGTTGTCTAGTGCTTAATATCTCATAGATGCGACGGTAGAGGGAGAAGAGTAGACGGAGACAAGAAGGGTAGAGAGAGAAACCGCTCACCTCAACACCAAAAGCACTCACTCAAAAATGCTAGCCAAAAAATACACCCGCCCAAGAGACTTTTTTGGTCCTCCCTAGGTCACAAGCCAAGAGGGCTTTCTCTTATATATTGCTTTATGTACATCAAATTACATTGGTCTTGGGCCCACAAAAATATACAAAGGTTACAAAATTGTGGGGCCGTTGTGGCATCCCGTATTCCCTAAGCTAAGGGATTTATTGATGTAGATTAATTGTGCATGGCAACATCATGCCGCTTTACTGCTTCCCTTCCTCTTTTGGGTTAGCAGTGGTGGAGGTGGTAGCCGCATCCTTGTTAGCATTGTTAGCATGGGAGCTAACAATGGAATGTGTGGCAGATAATTTTTCCAACATTCTAGAAAGCTTGAAAGAGATTACACCATGCTTGGGGGACAAGTCCTTGAGATGGTACACCCAGCTTTAGCAAGTGGCAAACTAGGCCATGCAGTGACTCTAATATGCTGGCTTTAAATTGCTAGAATGTTTTGAATAAAATGCTAAATGTCAATAAGTGGGTGAATGAATGTGTAGTCACTCCATCATATTTTTTCCTATGCCTATGAAATGAGTGGAGAAAGAAATGCATACTCATTTCAAAATGCTGCAAAAAATCTCATGGGCCAAATCAAGACGTTTGTGGAGGAGGCGTAATAGTACAGACAAAAGGTTGGCAAAGGGTTGTTAAAGATCTATGGTGGTTTGCCAACTTGAATACATATTATAGGTAAATATTTTTTAGATCCACTACTAGAATGAATTGTGCTGTTTCCATGGGCCACTACCCACTACTAGGTAATTATGTTTGGTGGGTGGTTTACAAGATAAGGGGCACGACTTTTGACAGTTGGGTGCCCTGCATAAGTAGTCTGAAAACATGCATTTTCATAAATTTGAGATTCAACTTCTCATGGTTTTGTTTGGAATTTTGTGGCATGGTGTTTGGGGCATATCATACATAAAGTGGGTAATGCAATGGCACTACTTGATTGGAAGTCCAAGTTTTTTTAGGGTATGTTTCATTGCATAGAAGTTTTGATGTTTGCATTGTCCTAGTTTTGTGACTACAATTTACGTCATACATAAAATCCTTAGTACATCTTTTACATCATAACTCTAATGGTCATCTCAATTTGTATATGAAAAGAACACATTGCATAAAGCTTGACTCGATTTATTGGGATTTTAAAGGGTGTTTTTCTATTTGGTTAAATGATTTTTCCTCCACTTAATTTTTTAAAAAAACCTATGAATTTCTATTCAATAATTGTCAAATGTGAATCTCATCAGTGAAGATACAATGACGGCAAGAAGTTAGATAAATATGTGCAGAATGTGGCCATGTGGTTACTTTGCAATTTTAACGGTTGAGTTTCTTTCGATCTTTTGTAGAAAATTCACTCTGCTTGTTAGAGGAACTTGAGAAGTTCAATAATTAAACTATATAAATTTAATATGACTCCGATTGTACTTCAATTTCTTGGGGAGCAAAGTACTTGTCATGGTGAATTTAGCAAAAAACAATTTGAGTGAGTTTGAGTAAGGGAAGCCTATTTATAGTTATCTTAATCAAAATTTTCCTCTTTGTCCAGACTAAGTGTAAAATAGAGGCTGCCTATTAGGCTTGGTGTTCCACCAAACATGGAGAGTATGCCATTTGTCAAGTAGTTGAGCTATGGTAACATAGTCTTAGTCCTACATCTACATGCCACATCATATGGAGGAGAGGCCACATAAGCATCTTGCCACCTCATCATGCCTTGCCATCATGCCACCTCATCAAGGTCAACAAGGTTGACTCCCTAATGCCTACATGGCATGCAACATTATATGTAGACATGTCATTTCCACGTAATAAAGAATGTCCATGTCATCTCGCCACCTTAGTACCATCAACTTGGTTGACTACCTCTTTCCTACATGGCATGCCATATTAGATAGATGTATGGCATTGCCACCTCACCATTGAGCATGAGGAATGCCCACTTGGAGGTTTCATGTCAGCAAATATTTGCCCATTGAAAAAGTGCTTTGCCACTTCACCATTATTTTCTTGGTTTTTTTATTTCAAAAGAGTAAAAAAATTATTATTAAATTTTGGTGACTAACTTTTCAAAAACATAAAACTTATTACATGTATGTAAAACTTATTAAATAAATAATATTATTAAGTAAAAAATATTATTACGTAAAAAATATATTTATATTTTTGAATAAATAATAATAGTTTAGTAAAGAAATAATTTTTACTTTAAAAAAAATAAGTATGCCACATTTATGAGGACTATGTCAAAATATTCAATCTCAAAACATAGGATGAACAGTGCCTAAGCATACAAGAAAGACAGGTCAGAGCTTGTGACTATATGGCCAAGAGATAGGGTAGACAAAATAGGTGGAAGGGGAAGCTGAGGTGAAACTGAGGCAAATGCCACCTTTCCTGCAAACCACAAATATAGCAAGAGAGATGCTAGAAGAATACACAGAGAAGTACAAAAATGCTGAGAGACCATTTAATTCAGTAGTAACCAGGGAGAAGACCATTGGCTTCGGATTCTTAGAGTAGGAGTATAGTAGGTATAGGAAGAAGCTTAATTGGAATGTATGCAGAAAAAGAGCTTGAAACATTGTAGGAGCACTTTGTGAAGGCAGCTCAGGCATGGGAGAATCAAGGGAGGACTGTTGAAGTAGAGCCACTGGGCATGCCAAAAGTTGAGCTACTAGAAGAAGCATGGGAATTGCCACTTGGATGGGGATCTCTGATGATTGTGGGGACCACCAACAACTCCAAGCCCAAGAACTAGTCCTGTGCATGAATGAAGCAACACACAGAAGTGGGTGGGTGGATCTTGAACTTGAACAGTTGAACAGGGTCCTATATGAAGGAAGATACAATCAATTTTGCAGGGTTAGACAGTGGAAGCTAACCTAGATAGGAAGAGCAGAAGGCAATGGATATACCAAGGTCCTATCCATGGTAGGCTCCCTGACATGAAGGCACACCTCAGTGTGAGGTTCAGTCTAAGATCTTGCAAGGTGTGCCACACCGAGAGCTGGGGCTAGCCATAATTGGAAGTTAGAGATACTATTCATAATTAATTGCTAGCCATACTCTATGCCGTTGTACTAGTTGGTCTTACTGAGAGAGTAATTGACTGTATGCTATTGAGATATGAGCTGTTGTATCCGTGATCACTATAATGAATGCACATGTAATTGAACCATCATGTTCTGTTGTTCAGTCTTCAGTAGCTTAAGTGTGGACTGCACCCTAGTCTAAGGGGGCTCCCTATATGTGCTTTAACTGTGTGTCTTAATGTCTACATGTTTGGTTTCCATCTTAAACTACCAAGTGCTTGATGGGGTTCAAGATAGAAACCATAATGAATGCATAGGTAATTGAACCATCATTTTTTATTGTTTAGTAGTCAGTAGCTTAAGTGTGGAGTGCACCCCAATCTAAGGGTCCCCCTGTATGTGCTTTAATTGTGTTGTTTGCTATATGCCTTAATGTCTACTTGTCTGGTTTCAATCATGAACCCCTTCAAGCATTGCCAAGTGCCTGTAACCAACCAGGCCCTATCTTGCTGTGTTGGGTAGATCTCTCTTTCTCTTTCTCTCACACATTGGGACGCCTTTCTCTCTCTCTCTCTCTCTCTCTCTCTCTCTCTCTCTTTGACTCTCTCTCTCTCTCTCTCTCTCTCTCTCTCTCTCTCTCTCTCTCTCTCTCTCTCTCTCTCTCTCTCTCTCTCTCTCTCTCTCTCTCTCTCTCTCTCTCTCTCTCTCTCTCTATATATATATATATATATATATATATATATATATATATATGAAGTAAAGTCAACAAGTTGCTTAAAGAAAAGGGTCTAGCTCCTCTCTTTTGGGAGGTTTTTCTTTATGGTCTAAAAGAGCAGATTTCCAACACACCACTACACCCGCCCTGGACATGAAACCATGGGATCACTTTTCCCGTACTTGGGAAGTTTCATGGACATGGTGCAAAAAGAGTGGATTTCAACACATCGCACCCGCCCTGCCTGTAATGGCCATGAAACTTTGAAAAAGGGGCCATAGGGTAGATTCTCTTTTAATTTTAAGGTTTCATGGCCACCATCAGACATTGGACATACGCGGCAGTGTGTTGGATTCTTCTCTTTTTATACCTTGGTTGGTCTGTGGTACAAAAAGAGTGGATTCCAACACACTGATCCACCCGTTTGACATTGGATAGCCATGAAACTTTGCAAGACAAGCTACACGATTAATTTCTCCTTACTTGCAAAGTTTAATGGCCACATTAACAGATGTCTGAAGGGTGTGGCAGTGTGCCATGTCATGGCCTACCAACATCATCATCCTCATGAACTTGAGTTGCCAAGAAAACACACAAAGTAATACACAACACCCTCCCTTTGGTATTCACAAGCATACTCATATGCATCCATAACAAGTGTGATCCAATCACAATAGCATACTTGTGAGCATATTCATATACATCCATAAAAACAAGAAAACACATAAATCAATACAATAACATACAATCACAATAGCATACTTGTGAGCACATTCATATACATCCATAACAAGAAAACACACAAATCAGTGCATAACATAATCATATGCATCCATAACACCCTCCCTCTGGTGTTCACAAGCATACTCATATGCATCCATAACAAGTCTACAATCACAATAGCATATTTCTGAGCATACTCACATGTATCCACATAACAAGAAAACACACAAATTAGGCTTGTTATGGATGCATACTCATATGCATCCATAGCAAGAAAATTCACAAATTAGTACATAACACCGTCCCTTTGTTCACAAGCATACTCATATGCATCCATAACAAGTTTGATACAATCACAATAGCATACTTGTGAGCATAATAGTCATACAATGAATCAACAGGCAGAACAAATGAAAGAAAGAATACTAGCTATAATGGTTAACAAATGAATCAATAGGCAGAACAAATGAAAGAAAGAATACTAGCTATAATGGTTAACCTCGGTCCCTCCTTCCCAATTCAAACATCATTTTAATAGTATCAAACTTCATCTAAAGTAGAATACTCATCATACAGTGGGTCCAATAGGAATGATCATATGTACCCCCATTGGGTCACAGCTCAACTACATCATGCAAGTCCACTAAGAAGCATCTACTACCTGCTTAGGCATCTGGTACATCACACACCTTCATATGGGTTGTCCTCGGTCCACTACATGCACATGCTGAGAGTCTCTTTGAATATCTCCTTTATGTGGCTCCTATAACTAGCACACACATGCACATGCTACACATACACTCTCTTCCTCTTTGTAGTTTGTTTAGCAATGCACATTGCACACCATTGTTTTTTAGTAGAAGTGAAGAATTGCTAAAAATTGTTTGTTTTTGGTGTGTGGGTGAGTACTTGGGTGACCCTAGAAGAAAGCTACACTGTTTTTTCTTTTAATTTTGAAGTTTGTATCACCAAACTTGCTAGCGTGAATGAGCATGTGTGATACTCTATTTTCTATTTTTTCAAAAAACCCACAAAAATCACAAAAATAAGGAGCCATTGGTTGTGCTCAAACTTGCATTTCACTCCTTACTACTAGCACAACCATTTTAGAGCATCTGAATAGGTAATTTACACCCAATATTCACATTATCGCGGGAGCTTAACACGTGAAAGTGCAGGAAAACGGTTCACGACGTGAACCATTCTCGACTATCTTACGGCGTGAACTGCTTCCGCAATCGGTGCCACAAATTGTGGGATTACCTTGCTAAAAATAGGGTGCCTTATCCTGACACCTCTGACACAACGGATCCTACAGAATCTTATCCCTTGAATTAACAGAAAATAGTTCATGACGTGAACTATTTACCTTTTCACGGCATGAACCATTTACTACTTCACGACGTGAGACATTCTCGGTTTCATGGCGTGAACCCTTGCTTACTACTTCATCATGACGTGAACTAACTTCTACGGTTTCACGGCGTGAATTGTCACAATGACGGATCTAATTCACGAACCAAGGATTGTCATGTTAAAGTTAGAAAAGTGCCTCTATTATACAAATTGAGACCAACCAACTCAGATCGGGACAACACGGACCTGAAATTCGAAGTGACTTTTGAACACGTGAAAGTGCAGAAAATAGTTCACGACGTGAACCATTTACAGATTCATGACATGAACCATTCCCTGTTATCTCACGGTGTGAACTGATGCTATATGTAGTCTCACGGCCTAAAAATTCAAATCAATAGAACCTTATGAAAATTCATTTAGGGTAGTGATTTAGTCTATCAAATCGTATTCTCACGCACTTGAGGTCTAGTAAACTCATTGGAGACAACCTTACTCCTCCGACGATAGTGCATCAAACCATCCAGGATCTTCCTATCAAAATAGTGTTGGTTCATGCCACTCTGTAAGCACTCAATTGAGTGTTTCGGCTTAGAGACATCTAATCACCATTGATACAAGTAGTGAAGAGTCCATGGAAGAAGGGCTACGATTCTTTGGGATTGGACAGGAAGAAAAACCATCTTTCCCTACAAGATCTAGTGGTATCTTTGACATAGCCATGGGATTTTTTGGTCTGCAAACTAGCAACGACGATGAAGCACAATCTGCATGTAGTACGGGCCTGTCAACCAGCGCCGAACAAGCTCCAAGACCAGAAGTACCAACTCAACCTTTGAGTTCTAGGCTGTCTAACACTGTGAGGATTAATACAACTCCTAGGGTGAGGACGGATAAGGAAAGTGTGGCCAGGACTGGTCAAGTCTTCTTCCCGACCTTAGAAGAAGTAGAATTAGAATTGAAGAGGGCTGAAGTAGGGTGGCGTTTGCTTGTATTGAGTTTAAGGAAACAAGAGCTCGGTACTCGAAGAACAAGGGCTGAACAAAAGGAAATTGAAAATGTAAATCCATTTCAATCACATGGTAAGGAACCAGAAATGTTTAGGAATGCCACTGATGGTATGTAAATGGGTATGACTGAGGGAGCAATCCCAAATCTAGAAGCCATTAATAAAGATCCAAGAGCGGAGAAAGGATTTGATACCCAAGGTGAAGGGGATAATTTACCTAGGAAAACTATTGAAGTTGAGAACCTCCTGTACACAAAGGAAGACATAGAGCAAATGATCAATCATCCCACGTTCTTGCAGGACATGGAGCTCTTAATTCAACAAAGATGGGCGGAGGCTGCTAATAATAAGCCAGGCCATGATGAGTTGGCGGGACCTACACATATACCCGAAATGCTTCTAGAAGAGGCAATGCAGAAAGAGGACTAGGTCTAGGTAGGGGGAGTAACTCCTCGAAGACCAACGGCAGATCCAAATGTAGATCTTAACGCGGCCACAAGGGTAGATTTTCTTAATATGGCTACGAAAATGGGCCAAAGAATGGTTAGGGAACTAGGCACTGCTCTAGCAAACCATCCCAAATGAAACCACACATCATTTCCAAGTTCTCAGGTGATGGGGACCCGATTATACATGTTGAGATCTTTGAATCCACATGTGAAACCTCTTGGCCAGTGAGTGACGTGACCATGATTCATGCATTTTCACTGAACTTAGAAGGAAAGGCTCATCAATGGTTTCGAACCCTGAATCCAGAAGATAAGATCAACTCCACTTGGCTCAAGAATGTGTTCGTGCCAAGCTTTGCCCGAAGTGGTGACAGATGGAGTCCTGTGGCACAGTTGCATAATATCAAACAAAAAGAAAATGAGTCTATGCGAGACTATGTATCTTGGATCAAGCACTTGAATTCAAGATGTAAGCTATGGGAGAGGCTAACTGATGATCAGTTATTGACCTGCTTCCTTCCGGAGAGGAGTCCGTGATCATAAAAATGCATGATTATCTAGTATTAGCCCGACCAGCTACTCTGGATGCATGCTATAAGTTGGCAATCGAATATGAATACAATATGCATGAATTGCCACAACCTAAAAGATGTCAAGGTAGCTTCTACAACAGTAGCAACATCGCAAGTCTCGAGTCACTAAGACACAGGAATCTGGAGCAAACAAGTTGGGAACATGAATGTGGACAAACTTAGTAATGCTATATCACTACTACATGTTAGCCTAATACCGGGGCTTGTACCGGCGCTATTTAACGGGGTCTAAAAAAGCCTCGTCATCGGTATAAGCGCCGGAACCACAGCGTCAGTATAAGTGTCGGGTAACAATACCGGCGCCTATACCGGTACATATACCGACGCTCACCGGGGGTAATACCGACGCATAAACCGACGTCTATACCGGTGCATATACCGTCTTATATACCAGGGTGTATACCGACTTTAATACCGACAGAAATACCACTGTATATACCGACGTCGGTACCGGGGCATATACCGACGCTGTAGCAGAAATTTTTTTTTGGGCAGAATAGTGCTGCCTGGCTGTTGCCTAGCTGCCTGCAATGAGCAGGATCAACAACAGCAAACAGACAGCACCATTCTGTCTACAATAGAGCACAAAAACAACCGTGCTCGTTTGCATATTTTCCTGATCGACAAACAAGAAATTAAATTAAACATTAATACTCAAGAATGTTTTGATCATATTTCATTAGTTTGAAGGTCATCTTACATCATGGTAATGCCTCCCAATTGACGGTCTCTCCTTCTTCTTCAAGCATCTCAAACAAGGCCACAAGGCCATGTTTGTGAGCGTACTTCTCCTCTCGCCTACTTGGTGGGCGATTCATGGCCAACTCCTGCACAGACGATTAACAATTATAACTTTTAGAAATCAACATTTAGCCCACATACATACATTCAAATAAATAAAATTGCTACAAACACTTACGAATTCATGGCGCATGGTTTCGTAACCACCACTCCCGAGATGAGAAGCCCCTACTGTTTGGAGTCTTGCCCTTGCCGCCTCTCTTTGTTGTTGAAACCTGTCTGGTGTCTCGGTGAGCTCCTGAGCAATGGCTGCCCACTCCCTGTCATCTAGCCAAACAGGTTTCTCCTTCCCCTCTCTAAATGCGTCCCTCGCCTCTGACCTACGATGCCCCATCAAAATGCGAGCTGTATACTGTATCCACTCATTAGAGACGACATTCATAGGGTCAGATGGCTGGAACTCTTGCTTTATCTTTGTGTTTATATAATTTTTCTTCCCCTTGTCTTGCTGATCCCATTTAGTCATGACAGAGTCATGAAACTGTATAGTGCACAATTGTCGAATGCGTGTCTTCATTGCTTTCCCTGCACTATCCATTATTGGTGCCCCATCCCTAATTGTGTAAATCTTGCTGTTGTCATGGTCATGTGCACCCCAGGGAGTGGAAGGTGACCCTATGGGTGTGCTATCAACAGATGAGAGCGAAGGACGACGCTCACGTGGTGGTGGTGTCATAGCATCTGTGGCACTACCACCACAACAACCTCCCCCTGAAGACCTACTACGTGAGCGCCATCTATGTGAAGAGGTGGTAGATCGAGCTGTAAGAGGAGTGGAAGGCTGTGTGGTATGAGGTGTGGGAGCTGCTGTCGTACCCACGGGTGTGGGAACTGGCGTCGGGAAGCCAGATGGTGAGGCAGATGTCCCTGCTCCAGAACCCCAATAACTCTGAGCCATGGCTCTCTGCTCTGGAGTCATGGACGAAAGAAAACCATATAACTGCTGGGGACTCATGCCCTACGGTGTAGGATTAAATGAGAAATCTGGACTGTAGTCGTAGGGCGGTGAGTCACCCATGGCCTGTTGGACAAAAAACCATATGACAAACTTGTACGAAATGAAAATTACACGGTAAACAATGAATGAAAGAACCATAAGATAAACATTAACAATGATAAACAACATTGGTAAAACTATATCAACTTGCTCCTACAGTAGTGATTATGATGGTAAACATTAACAATGGTAAACAATGAATGGACCTTCAATGTCATAAAACCATTACAAATATGTCATAACTATTTGCATAATCATTAAGATACATCATTTTAAAAATCATTATCTATTCTATCATCCTCATTAAGATCAGTAGCCCCAAAGAGATCTATGTCTATGTACATTTCAGCATCCTCATCATTAAAAGTCCCTTGATGAAGGATGTCTTCATCATCTATGTCTTCTTCCTCAACTTGTTTTTCAGCTTCCTTGGTTTGCACCTCTTCATTTGGATCTTGCTCTAGTTGCTCCTCTTCCTTTGCTTGCTCCTCTTCATTGTTGATATCGGCTTGTTCTTGCTGCTCTCCATTACCCTGTGCATCCACATCACCTTGTTGTAGCTCAAATTCTTCAAAAATTTGCTTACTGCGGGGGGCGACTTGAACCACAAACAGCCAGCGTGGATCTTTTGGATCCGCTTTAAAGAGAACCTGCTCACAATGCTCTAGGCGCACAAAAGTATCTTGCTGATCGGTCCATACCTTTGTGGAGTCCACTTGGATGAGGCCACTCTTGTCTCTACGTACAGTTGCATGTGGCCCATTCATGATTACCTTGAACCACTTCACATCAAAGATAAACAACTCAAAACTTCTGAAGCCAACCTTTAATATATCTTGAATGGTTCCAAAGTAATCAAGCATTCCAGTAATTGTGTTATCATCACTTGCACTTGCACGACTTTCTTGAACAAACTGTGCTGTGACACCACAATCAAAGGTTGCTCTTCTTTGGTCTATTCGTTCTACTCGAAAATGACGTCCATGTGACCAAAACGCCCCATATTTGTGATACTACAAATAGCACAAAAAGTTTGTTGATGGAGAATCAAACACAGAGACATGTAGAGAAAAAAAAGAGAGACATGTAGAACTTAAACACTTACATGCCAATCGCATCCTTTTGTAAGCTCCTCCTCCTCCTCTGTTATAGGTAAACCAGCACGTTTGGCTTCTAAAATTGTAGCTTCTAGCCATCTACCTGTGGGAAAGTCCGGAAGAGCTTGCATACCTTCTGGATATGGGAGATTTCTTGTAGTGCGATTCCTTCTGAAACTTAAACGATCTTGTACTCGCTGTCGCTTGAGAGCTTCATATGTCTCAATCCACTTCTCCATTACATGAGAGTTCAAGATGCAAAATTTGTTGATTTTTTCCCTCAAAGTGTTATCCATCTTTCTCTTCATGCCTTGGCCTTGAGGTTCCTCACCAATGACTCGCCTGTTGGACTCTTGAGACCATAGTCGAGGTATCTCTGGATCTGAGGAACTTAAATATTCAGTGATGTAAACAAGGGACTCTTGTATCAGCCACCCTTCTGACATACTACCCTCTGGGCGAGCCATTTGGCGAACAAATCCCTTTAATGTCTTCATAAACCTCTCCAAAAAGAACATCCATCTTGAATGGACTGTTCCAGCAACTGCAACCTCATCTACAACATGAACTAGCAGATGCATCTGGATTGTTAATAAACTTGTAGGGAAAAACTTCTCTACCATGCAGACTGCCTCTATGGAGTTTAAACGCGCTGTCTCCAAAGTGTCTCTCTTTATCTCTTTTGAAGAAATCCAGCGCACCAATGTGCCAATCTTATAGATAGTAGCTCTAATGTCTTCAGTGAGGCAATCTTTTATTGCTATGGGTAGCACAAATTGTAGAAACTTGTGCCAATTATGACTCTTGAGACCACTAAGATCATCATCCTTTGTAAATGCACTTTTCAAGCAATGCATACAACCTGTAGGAGTCCGAAACTCTGAAATTGTCCTCTTGACTTGTTGTTCCTCCATCTTGCTAAAAACCCATGGGGCTCTTGGAAGTAGCACCTTTCCATTGGGTCTAGTGCGAGCCCACAACTCTTGCATGCAACCAATCTCTTCCAAGTCATCCCTTTGGCCTTTAGTATCCTTTTTTCCTGTCATGGTCTTCCACAGAATGTCAGCTACATTCTTGAAAATATGCATCGGGTCAAGCAAATGGTTTATAAGGAGATCACCCCAATAGGGGAGTTGGTGAAAGATAGAGAGCCTCTTCATCCCAGGACATGCCAAGTTGCCACATTCCTCCCATTTGATCTTCCAATCGCTTGCCGTCAATGCACTTGGAGGAGGTCTTCCTAGATTACCATCCCGCAATTCATGATTTTCTGGAAGATACCTAACATGTCCTTGGTAGACATTCTTTCATAATGCTTTTGAGTATCTTGAATCAAGTCGAGGACCACATACAGGACATGCATTGTAACCCGATATAGACAAACCTGAGCATTCTCCATAGCCAGGCCAATCATGCATTGTCCACATGAGAATACCTTGCACAGTTATAAGTCTTTGGCCACTCTGCTGCTTTGACATGTCCTTCACTTCAATTCCGTTCCACAAGGTGCGTAACTCATCAATAAGTGGTGCCAAATATACATCCATGTTCTTCATCTTGTACTTTCCTGGAACTATTAATGAGAGCAACAGATGACCTTTCTTTATTGCTAACCATGGCGGAAGATTATAATTCACAAGGCAAACAGGCCATGTGCTCCATGAAGAGCTCCTTAAACCAAAAGGGTTTACACCATCCATTGCTAGGCCAAGACGGAGGTTTCTAGGTTCTTCCTTAAAAGCCGGCCATTTCTCTTCAATGTGTCTCCATGCGAGTGAGTCAGCAGGCACACGCATCACTTCATCTGTGGATCGAGTTGTGGCATGCCATGTCATCAAGCTTGCTATTGATTTGCACCTGAACATGCTTTTTATCCTTGGGATGATTGGAAAGTGCCTGAGAACCTTTACCGGGACAGCTTCCCCCTGAACATCTTCTCTATATCTATTAGAGCCACAATGGGGACATTCTTGCAAATGCTCATATTCATGGCGGAAGAGGCAACAATCATTGCAACAAGCATGAATATTATTGTAATCCATGCCTATGGATTTCAATAACTTCTTCGCATCTGCACGAGATGGAGGCATCTCGTTGCCAGGGGGCAATATCTGATCTTTCAAAAGCCTGCAAGTATGGCAATATCTGATCGTTACTATTAAGATTTTCTCAAATACAAGTTGATAATTTATCATTTCAACAGTAGGTGTAATCTCCAAAAAAAGACCTTACTTGAATAGTTCAGTGACACTTGTATTAGACCATCCAAAAATTGACTGCAAATTTAGCATCGTAAGAGATGCACGCAATACAGATATGTTGGCACCATTGTATAATGGAAGGCGTGCAAGTTTACGCATGGCCTCTTCCTCTGGTTCATAATTTGACCGTTGAGAATGTCGTGGTTGATGATCTTCATGTTCATGCTCCTCGAAGAGAGCTTCTTGTTGCTCGATGAAGGCATCCAACATTTCTTCCATTGGACCTTCTTCCATTTCCTGACCTTCTTCCATTCCCTCGGGTGCTGTTACTTGAGCTCCATCTGTCACTCCCTCCTACGATATCCTCATCCTTTGTTGGGGACGAGAATTCACAGGCGCAATGTTATCAAGATGCGGCTGCACACTTGCTTGGTTGTACGATTGAAACCGTAAATTTTGCAAGCGCTCCATTGGAAATATGCCAGCGTCATGAACATGCTCGTTGCGAATCCTTCGTTTTCGAAAGATTTGGTACTTACATCGCATGCATGGACACGCTATTCTCTCTTCAAGATTGAGAGGCTCCATCTAGCAGGATAACATGTATATGCAGCTCATTAAACACAAATCAGCTTATCTCCTCTCCATACAAAATTAAATAGAATTTGAACAAGGATGACAGGAGAAGCTATCTCTATTCATAAATAGCTGTTTATAAAGGCCTTATGCAATAATCTAAATGCATAGTATAAGTATAAGCTTGCATAATAAGGCTACGAGACTTATGCATAAGCTCTATGCATAAGCCTTATGCATAAGTCTTATGCATAAGCCATATGCATAAGCTCTATGCATAAGCCATATGCATAAGTCTTATGCACACGCTCTATGCATAAGTCTTATGCATAAGCCATATGCACACGCTCTATGCACAAGTCTTATGCATAAGCCATAAGCTCTATGCATAAACCCTAATCTTGTTTGGCTCCCTTGTTGGAAAAATTCCGCCAGAGTCTCCTTTGTAATTAGAACCAAATCTTAAATGAAAATGCAACTTCTCAAATCACAATGCAATACTCTTTGTATCCCACAATGTCATGAAAGATCATATGCACTCTTTGTCCATCAAAGCATTTGCAATATCCACACAATATGACGGAAAAGGGGCCCCATTGCCCAAATGCATCCACAAAGTCGATGGTGAGGATTGTTGAGGACGCGCGTTGAAGCTTGCCGATCTCCCGGCCAAGCTCTTCTCACCCCTTCACCGAGTTTTCCTCCAAGGTGAAGGTTGAGGCCATTTCTTCACACCGGTGTACCTAATCCCCCTTTGTACCGCTTTACCAAGCAATCACGGCACAAAGAGTTCAAGCCATTCTCCCCTTGGCCTCTCCAACCAATGCCAAGGTACCCTCACACATTGCTAGATTCTATAGAAACTTGAAGTGGTAGCAATGGTGAGTGTAGGTACAAAATGATGTGGATAATATCAAATGATAGAACAAGTTTGTTGGCTTACAAGGATTGAGCATGACTCATGCCCTTTTACAATTTAGAACTCATCAATAAAGCATGGACTCATGCCTCAATCCATCATCCAAAAGCTCCAACACAAACCAACAATTCACAATGCCCTCACCATGGCATTTGCATAAGCATTTGTTAACCACAATCAAGGCATTTGCAATTGCATTTCAACAATCCCTTTCACATAAGCCTTATGCACACGCTCTATGCAATTACGCTCTATGCATAAGCCTTATGCACACGCTCTATGCATAAGCCATATGCACACGCTCTATGCATAAGCGTTATGCATAAGCTCTATGCATAAGCCATATGCATAAGCCTTATGCATAAGTCTTATGCGTACGCTCTATGCATAAGCCATATGCATAAGCTCTATGCATAAGCCATATGCATAAGTCTTATGCATACGCTCTATGCATAAGTCTTATGCATACGCTCTATGCAAGACTTATGCATAAGCTCTATGCATAAGCTCTATGCTATATGCCTTATGCACTATGCTAACCCTTAATCCCATCACCCAATGGTGTAATAAACATGATCTTGTTTTACATGGATAATAGATCTTACCTTGATAACATATATAAACTCTATGAATAAAGAGAATACCTTATGCATAGAAAAACAGAGCATAAGACTTATATGTTATATGTATAAGAGAGTAAAAACATTCAAAAAGCTTTCAACAAGAAGGCTACGCAAGCTCTATGTACAATGTCCATGCAAGCTTTCAAGAAACCTATGCATAGAGATTTTATAAGCTTGTAAGAAACCTATGCATAGAGATTTTATAAGCTTGCAAACTCTATGCATAAAGCCTATGCATAGAGCTTATGCATAAAGATTTCACAAGCTCACAAGCTCTATGAATAGAGCTTATGCATAACGCTTGCAAGAAGGCTATGCATAGAGATTGCAAGCTTATTATAGGTTTTATGCATAGATATTAAATTAATCCTATGTGTAAGCTTACAAGAACCCAAAACTAACCCTAAACCATAAAATAGGGATGCAATAATTCATAGAAAATAGCATAAACAAGAAAAATCGAAAGAGGATTTACCTCTTTTTTGCAAAGCTGAAGGAGAGGATTGGTGAAAGATTGGTGAGGTGAAAGAGCTGCAAAACAAAATATTAAACAAACTAATTAGTAAATTAAACACAAGAAAAAGAACTAATACAAAACCCTAAAATCTCTATGCATGCATTAGGAGATCTATGCATACATAGAGAGCTCTCAACATGCATAGAGAGCCAAAAAAACACAAAATCCTAAATGTCCTAATTCTTAAATTAAAAAGTAAAAGCAATTGCAAGAACATATTAGGAGAAGGAGAAGAGGAGAAAAGAAGAAAGAAGGAGAAAAGAGGAGAGAGGAAAAAAGAGGAGAGAGAGAGAGAAAGAGAAGAGGGAGAGAAAGAGACCTTCTTGGCTTGTTCTTGCGTCTCTTCTGCGAAAAAACCAGAAAATAGGCTCTCTGCTGTGAAAAACTTACGAGCGCCGGTATATGCTACGGAATATGCGTCGGAATATACGTCGGTATATGCTACGGAATATGCGTCGGAATATACGTCGGTATATACTACGGAATGTGCGTCGGTATAAACGTCGGAATGTCCGTCGGTATAGGCGTCGATATACGCGACGGGACACGAAAATTTAAAAAAACCCCGCCATGCTTGTCTCCTCCAACATTACGACGGACATACCGACGTTCGACATTTGCGTCGGTATTTTAACGTCGGTATGCCCTCAAGCTCTTGTAGTGTATTGGACAAAATAAAAGTCAAGGATGGAAGAGAAGTATTAAGGCATGGGCATGCTCATATCTACCCTCCTCAGAGAGATCTGGTATGGTGTTCTATGTGTAGAATGAATCACACCACTACCGAATTCCCTCAAGTAAGAGTAAGGCTGCTACTCTATTGTGCTCATTGTGTGAAATTAGGGAACCATGACACTTCCATGTGTAGGTATCGGAGATTCCAAACTGTAGCACAACTGCCGGCACCCAGAATGCCACTGGCCTTACCAGCACCACCAGTGCAAATCACTGCGATTTGTAGGCCAGCCAAACCCATCATATTTACCAAGAGGGATGTTCTGGATACAGGACACATCGCCTCAGCGCCACCTGCTCTACCACCACAACCACCACAGGCTAAAATTAACCAAATGTTGATTGAGGAGCCATCGGATGAGGGTGAGATGGTGCGTGAGATAGAAATAAATAGTGAGTACTATGAGGAGGCCGTGGAGATTGCGCCAAAATTTTATGTCTTACAAAACAACATGCCAGTACCAGTGTTCCAAACCACGGTACAGTGGAAAGGTAAAGACATAAACTCAAATATAGGAAGGGGACCACTATAATGTTTTGTTTGCAATGGACCTCATCGAATAGTAGACTTTCCTAACAAGAATGTGGTTCATGCGCATCAAACTCAGCTAATGGCAGCTAATGACGTGCCAGTACTTACTTTTGTACTAAGTGTGGGGTTGATCATTTGATCAAGACTGCCCATATCACGCCAGTGGTTCTACTTCAACTTCTAACCAGGCCACTATTAGGACCATAAGTCTACAGCTTGGAAACATCACGCCACTAAATGTCCTAGCATGAGCCCAAGCCAAACAAGGGAACAAAGAAAAGAACCCAGTAGGTGCCACAACCTCTAGAACTGAAAGAAGGAGGGAGTGAAAAAAGTGGGTAAAGGTGACACCATGGTCACAATCCAGGATGGGTCCGAAGAAGACACTACAAGGGATTGGGCTCATACCCGCGCTCCTAGCCGCTAAAAATGACTTGTGAAAAAAAGTAGCGGGCCCGTGTATCAGCGCGTGTATCATCGCGGCCAGAGACATGCGTGTAAAAGCGCGTGTATGGCACCTCTCAGACGCGCGTATACACGGGTGTATAGCCGCGTTTTTTTTAACAGACGCGTTGATACATGTGACTATACACGCTTTTTTTTTATTTAGACGCGCTTATACACAGGTCTATAGCCGCGTCCTATTCAGTTCAAATGTCTCAGACGCGTTTATACCTGCGTCTATACACGCGTTTCTTTAATTTAGATGCGCTTATACATGCGTAAGTACCAGTTTTGACGCATTAATACACGCGTATTTTCCAGGGTATCCGCGTAGATACACGCGAGTTTTAGCAGTTCTGACGCGTTTATACACGCGAACAGAGAGCAAAAAAAAAATCCAGAGAGTGCTATTTGGTGCCTGAATACTGTTCCAGCATTCCAGCACCCAATAGCACTCTCTGGTTTTTTTTTTGTGCATTAGACCATCCCATTAGACCATCCACGAAGAACATATGCACGAGGGAGATTAAGACAAGAACGACATGAATGCATACATTGTCAATACACGATTCAAGACAGACATGAATGTAATACTATCGATCAATCAATTCAATATTACTATCAAAATTTCATACATGTATACAAGGGAGTCCATATCTCGAAGTAGCCCATGGCTTGAGTTTACAAAAAAATATATACAATCACATCCTCAATATGGAATGTGATACTATAAGTCTGAGTACTACTCAGACCCAGATGATGACTCGGTGCTCCCTCCATGCTCAGATGAGCTCACATCGGTCGGAATGTCCGAGGAGTAGTGCTCACGTCCACCCTCTGCAGCGGCGGCCGGTGGATCATCAGCAGCTTGTGCCTGTTCAAGTAATATATAGTATATAAGTATATATATATGCAATTCAATAAACCAAAACCATTCGTTTAGAATTTTCAAGTACTTGTCGACCGTATGGTCTCATGGCCATCTCAAACTGCGCGTCCGTAATACGTCCCTCGGCTCTGAAGATGGCCCACGTGTCACGTCTGCTATGCCGGCGAGCATACGCAGTATCGTGGATTGTGGGCTTCCTCCCCGTAACCCGTCGCTGTATCATAATCAACACAATTTGTAAGATTAAAACAATCATAGAATCAATGAATTAAGTAAACAATCAAATAAAGTGGCAAGATACTTACGAACTCTGCCTCCCATGACTCGACGCCGCCAGATCCGAAATGCGAAGATCCAATGGTCTCCATCTGGATCCGTCGTGCCTCCACATGCTGCCTGCTCTTCACGCCACCCTCTGCTCGTTTCTTTGCCTCCTTCCGCTCGTGTTTGTGTGCAGTGGCAGGTTTCTCGGCAGGATAGCCACCCGCAGCTACATTTAGCCGGTCATCGTACGCGAGTTTTTTAAGGTGAGATCTTTTATTACTTAAGATCTCCCTTATTCGCGTCCTTCCCCATACATCCGAGAATGTAGCATGTGGGGGATTGGGGTACCGACTATGTACAGCCTCTATCACCTCCCCAACTAATCGGCTATTTTGATCTTTAAATTTAATAAAACAATTTCTATATGAGTTTGATACTACCCCACGCATGTACTCCATTACCTCCCTCCCCCTCGCATCCATCACTATCCCGCCCCTATCCGTCACATCATAGCAGACCACTCTCTCTATCTCTCTCATCTCCTCCTCTTCCGAACTGTCTCCTCTAACTCTTCTCTCTCTATCTCCTCTCTCACCGCGTGCCCTACTACCTCCCCCACCTCCCCCACCAAAGCACCCGTCGCATCCTCCACTCCCACTCTTCCTACTGCTGCGGGTGGAGTCACGACTGGGGGATTGTCTACGTGACGGTGGCTGTGAGCCCTGACGTGACGGTGGCTCTGAGGGAGCACGTGATGGTGGCTGTGAGGGTGTACGTGAGTGTGTCTGGGACGAGGTATGTCTCCTCGGTGGACGTGGAAGAGGAGAAGCTGCATGCCGTCTCGTCGGACTCGGAGGAATAGACGGCACTGGAGTGCCCTGGATACTCGCGGTAGGGGTATAGACACCATGCAGGGAAGGAGGGGGATGGGCATACATATACTCTGTAAGCTCAACCGGACCAGGTTGGCGCCCAAAATGATTCATCATCTCCATCAGCCAATTGCTGTACGCAAATGGATCGGATGAAGAACCTGGAATATCCATAAAGAACCTGCAACAAACATCTTCATGTACATCATGGGCTGTCTCTTGACTCACACGAATATCATCATTCAAGTCAGTTGTGTTGCCTGCAAATCATGAAATCTAAAACGCCGTAGTCTCGTGCAGAAACGCGTGTATAGACCCGTCCAGAAACGCGTGTATACACCCGTCCAGAAATGCGTGTATACACCCGTCAAAAAACGCGTGTATATTCGCGTGAACAGACTCTACAGACAGGTTACACGCGTTCCTACACGCGACCTGCGAAAAAAAATTTTCGAAAAGACCGACCCCCGACAAAGACAGACAGAATGTCCTTATAAAAGGAGCCCCTGTCAGGATGCAGTAACCCAATCGTGTGCACAGAAGCAAAAGGACAAACCCAAAGAGCAAATAGCATAAAGAAATCTGACAAACGAGACAAGGCACAGGACAAAGTTACTCACCTCTGAAAAAGTGAGTCCTCTCTGCTCCTTCTCTGCTCCCTCCTTCTCCCGTGTGTGTGCTCCTTTCTCTGCTCCCTCCTTGTTGTTGGAAGAGGCGAAAACAGGCGAAAACGCAAGCAGAGTCGATTTCTTAGTTCAAAATCTATATTTGGGGAAGGCGGGCTATTTTTAGTTTAAACATACCGTCGCGTTTATATTCGCGTGTATAAACGCGTGTATTTTCGCGTGTGTATATTTTAGCTGCGTTTATACACGCGTTTTGCAGAACTTACCCGCGTTAATACACGCGATTTTTAGGAAGTAGCCGCGTTAATACACGCGTTTTCTAGGAAATAGCCGCGTCAATACACGCGATTTTTATGCTTTCATTAAAAACATATTGTGATTTTGTGTTTTCTGATTTTTACACAGGATGTCATCAACCTCTTCAAGCAGTTCTGGGGAAGATGAGACAATGCGTCATCGTAATCGCGATGTGTGGTTGGGACAACAGATCAAATGTATGTGTAATCGATGTCAAGGGTGCATTGTACGAGCACGTCGAATTACCATGAATCACATCTCCATGTATGGAGAATGGAATCAAACAGGTTTAGAGGTGAGTAGATGTAAATTGATGGTATTCAAATGAATCATGGTATCCAAATTAAATTAATAGAGTTGTAATATATAAACTCGCTCTAATTGAAGCAGGATGCAGTACCACACCCTAACATGGTACCCTACGCGCGACGAGAGCACGTAAAGCGTCGACGAGATGATGCTGGAGCTTCGGGATCTATTGTCAGAGATGAGTGGGAAAGGGATGACAATAGCCCTGCACCCCACGAAGTTGTGGAAGAGGAGGTGCTTGATGATATGGTGCGGAATCTTTTTAAGGATGATCCCAAAGGTATGGACGACGATGATATGGAACAAGAGCATTTTTATAAGGCTTCATTGACACCAGTGTTTGAAGGGTGCACATTCTCAGTTTTACGTGCTTCACTTGAACTACTTAATATACAAACAGTTTATGGATGGAGCAATGCAAGTCTTGACGCATTGTTGAAGTAAGCATTCTAACTTACAAATTTGAATTAGTGGTTTAAGGTTTAGGATTTAAGACTAATTATAATTGATGATATTGGATGCAGGCTATTATCAAATATGCTTCCAAAGGAAAATAGGCTTCCCACCTCAAGAGACATAGCGAGGCGCTATGTGACATCTCTTGGAGGACTGGATTATGATAAAATACATGCATGCGTCAATGATTGCATTCTGTTTCGTGGGACGCATAAGGAGGCTCTACATTGTCCCACTTGTGGTGAAGCAAGGTACAGAACAGATATGAAGAGTTTTGATGTACCTCGTAAAGTCTTGCGACACTTTCCTATATTTCCTCGTATCAAACACATGTTCAAGTGCAAATCCATAGCAGAGCTCATGTCATGGCATTCCTCACATCGATCGGATGATGGCATGTGGAGAATTCCCGCAGACACTCCTGCTTGGAAGCATATTGAAGATGAGTGGCCCAGCTTTAAAACAGAGTCCAGAAACTTGAGACTTGGCCTGGGTATGGATGGACTGAATCCATTTGGTTTTAAAAGCACCGCATACAGCGTGTGGCCAGTTGTGTTGGTGAATTATAACCTTCCACCATCAATGGCGATCAAGAAGGGACATCTTATGTTATCCCTTCTAATTCCAGGAAAACATAAAGTGAAGCATATGGATGTTTATCTTGAACCACTGATTGATGAGTTGGAGGAACTATGGAGAGGTGTTGCGGTGGTGGACATTAGTAGGCCTCCCTCCTCTCGACACTTCGACTTAAAAGCAGTGTTGATGTGGACAATGCATGACTTTCCAGGATACAGCGATTGTTCTGGTAAGAATTCTAATTACCTCCCTACTCTATTACTATTGGCTATATATATTAATTAGATGGTTTGACTTTATTATTCTAACTTTTATTTATATTTTAACAGGTTTGAAAACATCGGGTAAACATGCATGTCCTGTTTGTGGTCCTTCGTTAGTACATGAGTATGCTGACGGTTTGTGTAAGACTATATTCGATAATCATCATCGATTTCTCCCCTCAGATCATCCTAAATATGTTGCTAGTAAGAGTAACATTCCTCCACAAACACTTCGTGCAAAAGATTGGAAGCGTATTTGGGAGTCTACAACTATTCTTCCTCTAGATGGCATGAACAGGTATAGTGATGTTTTTTCAATCTTGTTTTGTGTAGTCTCTAATTGGATTAAAGGTCACATAGAGCAATCCCTTGTGTAGGTACTCCATTTTTTTCGGCTGCCATATTGGACCCATCTTAAGATCAACCATCTTCTTGATCCCATGCACATCTTCAAGAATGTGGGATCTGGTATTTGGGAACATATTATTGGTAAACGAGACAATGTTAGCGTACGTGAGGACTTGCGGGTCGGAGGACGTATGCGTCAAGCTTGGCCACGAGAGGTGGGTGGGCACGTTCGTCTTCCGCCTGCACCATGGATTATATCAAAGAAAGAGGAGAAGCAGGTAAAGCAGGCCATCACCACTTTGCGTACTCCCACTGGATGCATGAGATCATTGAAGGGAGCCTTTACAACCACTAAGAAAAGAGGCGTTGAGCAACTATATGGGTTGAAGTCCCACGATTGGCACAAGATGCTTCAAGTAAGTGTTTTTCAAGTCTTGTACGTACGTTGAAATTAAATTTTGTAATGCCATAAACCATAAATGTGCTCTTATGTGCGCAGTTCATACTACCTACTAGCATCGACCATTGTGCAAATAAGAGTTTGAAAAAATGTATTTATAAGATGGGCGAGCTTGTGAGGTATGAAGATGATGTCGAACATGCCATTGAAGATGTTGTGATCGATGATCAAGAAATAAGAGATGATCATGATAATGAGGATGAGCATGCCATTTCTCATGATCATGAGAATGACCCTACCATTGAGGATGATGGTGATGTTGATGAGGATGATCAGGACATCGATACCATTATCAATGGAGTACAGAATATCGATAGTGGAATAAATTTAATCGTAGCCTTACCAATTGATCAAATGGATATTGATGTTGATCGTTTGGCAAGGATGGATCTTATTGAAGATGAGATCGAACCCTAACCAATCCGTCACTGTATGTTCTAAATTGATGACATTTCCATCATCTCATATGCATGATTTATTTTTGAATATATTTCATTGTTGTAAATGCATGTAGTGGGATTGTGTAATGATGTATACTGTAATGTACTATGAGATGGTTTAAGGAAAATAGTTTTTAATTTTGTAAAGAAATTCAGTTTTTTTTCAGTTTTTCTCTGCCATGCGTGTATTAATCCGTGTATAGTAGCGTGTATTTATCCGTGTATAATAGCGAGTATTACCCCGTGAATATTATCGTGTATAGGTGCGTGTATTACTGCGTGTATATAGACGCGTTTATACACGCGTTGATTAATGCAAACATACACGCGAACTTAAATGCAAAAATACACGCGCCCGATTCTATTCAAATACAGGCGCGACCATACACGCGTTCGTAATTTATCGCGTGTATGAAACGCGTGTATGGCAGCATTGTCTTGTAGTGAGATACCATTGACACCGGATCCACCCAATCAAAGAAAGAGAGCGATCAAGTCCCAAAATCAGATGAGCTTACCCAAGAGGCATAAGAAGAGAGATCAGCAAGCCCTAAGGGGATTGGTGAATACCCAAATGCTGAAGAAGAGATAAGAAAGCTTGAAGAAGCTAGGGCCGTAGTGGTTGAGTGTGTGCCAACGCCTTCATGAAGCCAAATTAAGGGCTAACTGGGCCACGGATACAATGTATCCAAGAAATGAGCCGATAAGGGAAAGAAAATTGGATGTGCCTACTCTAATTCCAAAAGCGTATGAAGGAGGAACTCAAAGTGACCTTATGGCAAGAATGTTTGAGGAGGCAGAGCAAGAAGTGTCCATTCCTTCCTTCCCTAGGAATGAGTATGAGACTAACGCATGGAAGGAGCCCTCACTTGCCAAGGAACCAAGGGACATAGGCAGTCTCGTAGCCATACTATCCACTTGTGTCCAAATGCCATTGGGACAATTACTACGCAATACACCGACATTTTTGGCAGATATAAAGGATTGGATAGAAGGAAGATGAAATCCAATGTCCAATGCGGTGGAGACCCAGTCCACTCTAGCAAAAAAATACCTTAAGCATGCAAAGGCGGCGGGAAGCCCCAAATTCATCAAAATACCTGTCAATCAACTGGGTTGGTATTATGAAAGTGATGCCACAAATGCTACAATTCCAATCCATCATAACCAAGCATTGGCTATCCTGGATGGAGGAGCGGGAGTTAACATCATTACCAAATGATGTTAGGAGAATTGGGAAAAACCAGATTTGGAAAGAGCAAATCTAATTGTCAAAATGGCAGACGGAATATCTTCAAGACCCATGGGACTATTAAAGAATGTACGACTTAAACTCTTTACGTTCCGCTACCTCATACATTTGTTGTAATAGACTTTCTATGCCAACCAAACTCATATGATATCATCTTGGGTAGACCTTTCATGAGGGAATCCAAATTGGTGCATGATCGGGCATTAGATCATGTGTGTGTTCGAAGGGACTCAAAAATCCTAAATATAGTTCTATGAACGTGGAAAGCGCATCCAATGGAAGGAAAATCGTTTGGCCAATGATTCGGTCATCACTGAGCGGACCACATCCTTACAAGTCTACCAACCAATGGTAGAATTTTCAAAGGAGAAGGAAGAAGCTGAAATGTATGCGTTGCTCTCTCCTCCTCTAGACTTCAGCAAAAACATGTGCTGGCCACAATAGATGTTATACAACCCAGAGGAACCCAATATGTCGAATCTGGGAACGTTCCCACCACTTTAGTGTGTATGGTAAATGTGCAACCACAAGAAGAGGATTTGGAGGATGAAGCCTCGAGCATAGACGAGACTAGATCACAAGGCCGTACCAATGCCCAATGCCTTAGAAGATGGCAAAAATAGAAGATGTATATTGCTCGACAAAATGCCCTTTTACGAAGTAAACCCATGGATGCCTAGTGGTGGCTAAGATACCTCGAAGCCACTACGGTGCAGAAGGAGTTTTCTAAGAATTGGGGTGAAGAGTTGAGTAAGATACCCTTGGAAGGAAGACATAAGGAGGAGATTATCTCTCAAGAGCTAGAAATGCCAAAGCTCACAAAAGCAGGGCACCAAAAACAAAACAAGGCTCTAGTTGAAGTCGAGCGCGAAGCCAAGAAGGTGATGGCTCAAACAAAAAGAGAGGATGAAGATAAACCGGACCTACTCTTAGTGCCGGACCATTTCAAGACATACAGGATTGACAAACAAAAAGTGGTGTAATTGACGGCCAAAAGAGAAAAGGAAGATGGTCTGTCCACATCATATACGATGGTCCACAGCTGAGGTCAAAGAAATTAATATTGCAAAGCCAGGGGGAGGAACCAAACCTGTCTATATCATTAAGGACTTGACTCCAACTGAGGAAAAGGAACTCATTAGTCTCCTCAAAGATTTTAAGGATGGCTTTGCTTGGAAATACACGAAGATGAAGGCTGTACCACCTGAAGTGGTACAACATACAATCCCAATCATGGAAGGATCAAGACCAACCAAGCAAAAACCGTACCAGATGAATCCAAAATATGCAGCAATTGTAAAGGAGGAAATTGACAAACGGATTTCATCTATAATTGACCACACCGATTGGCTATCACCAATCGTGATAGTGCCAAAGAAGAATGAGAAACTAAGGGTCTACGTTGACCTCAAAAAGGTCAATGCAGCCACTAAAAAGGACTATTACCCACTGCCCTATATAAAACACGGATTGGAAAACGGGTAGTTTTGGTGAAGAAGCTTACAGCTTCTTAGACGGATTTTCAGGTTACAATCAGGTGTCTATAGCACCCGGAGACCAACACAAAACGGCCTCCAATACTATGTGGGGGATGTATGCTTACAAGGTTTTGCCATTTGGCCTCACCGCCGATACCCCTGCAACTTTCTGTGCACAACCTTCAAACGCATGTGGATTATCCTAGAGTTGAATACTTGTGGACTATCTGAATAAACAAGAATGAGTTGTTTTTTAATAAAGCAAAAACTAACATGGTGTTCAAATGGAAATTTGATAACCATAAAAATTAGTAGAGACCTGTCAAGTTTGTAAGGTCATTATGGAGAGTGAAATATAAAGAAACTAGCATCCATGATTAAAAGAAGCTCCTACCATACAATCGCCCATAGTATAGCTGTGCCTAACCCTAATCTCCATTAATTGGTATATGAGCATATAGGTTTTAGATAGTTTTCACTTTAGCTATTTGATTTACATATGCTCGACCATCTCTAAGAAGCGGTATAGATTGTAGCCACCACACAAAAATCTATGAAAGCCAACAGTACAAGAAGAAAAGCTCGCTTCACTCACAACGACAGCTCATCGGCATCCTAGGATTGGCTTTGAGCCCATCAGAGTTGTCGCCCATTGCAAGATTTGGCTCTATTGGTAGAGCGCTTCCACTCACACATTATTCATATCTTCAGCTAGCTCTTGCCCTGACTTTGGTGATGCTATTGATCTGCCCATTGTGGTTCACTCAGCTAGTGCGCCTACAACACCTGCAACACCGAGTAGTCGCACGCTCCTTTTGTAGGGCCACGGCACTTGTAGCCAGTGCGCTGCAGCACCTGCAACACCGAGTAGTCGCACGCTCATTTTGTAGGGACTCGTCACTAGCAGCCAGTGCGCCTGTAGCACCTACAACACCGAGTAGTCGCACGCTCATTCTGTAGGGCCACGTCACCAGCCATTTCAACACTGCATTTTTGGCTACCAGCTTTGGGCTCTCCTTTGTGCTACTTGCACGCCATCTCCCCTGGCTTCCATACAACCTCACTCTAGTGGCTGCCACATTAAAAGGAGATAAGGTGACTTTAAAAATCCAACTTTAAAGCTTTACACCTTAATCATTAAGGGTTTGCTCATATGCCTTTGATAAGAATGATATTTGGTACCTTAAAATCACCATATAATCACCATATATATGCTTGCTCACTTTACTGTAAAAGGGGTGCAACAATCTTCATAATGCCAAACTCTAATGAATCAACTAATGTGAAGAAGATAATTAAGAAAAAAGTTAAGAAGTAAAAATCTAAACCTTTTTATTATGATGCTACTAAGGCCATGAGTTTTCTCGGAGTTTTTATCATACAACATGCATTTGTATGGGGATTAAGCCTTGATTTAGTCTTTGCATTTTCGTTTTCTTTGTAAATGGTTTTAAGAAACTACCCTTGTGCTTTAAAGCCAAATGGTAAGCCCACCCTTCATCATTCTGGCCACACTTCAAACTAATAAATTCAACGACATGATAGGGTTTCATACCCTTGTGCTTTAAAGCCAAATGGTAAGCCCACCCTTCATCATTATGGCCACACTTCAAACTAATAAGTTCAATGACATGATAGGGTTTCATACATGGTAGGTTAAGATAAAATTCATCTTAATGAAAAAGGGCTTGTGGGCCAATTGCAAATGGTAAAGAAAAGAAACCTTCTACTAGAGAGGGAGAGAGAGAATGGAATACTAAAGGATGAAAAAGCTATGGCTATTATAGCCTTAGGACTCAGTGACACCTATATGTTGGGGTAAAGGCCAATGGCCTATGGCCGGGCGGGCACCCCATGTATACGTACACATTGTACCATTCATTTATATAATACAGGATAAAGAAAATAAGGGTTAAAGCACCCACAAAACATCGTGCGTTCACTCTCTCTCGCTCTAGCTCTGCATCCTTTGTGCCATCAACTGGTATTAGAGCAGATTCAACCCTTTTTTTTCAAGATCCCGCTTGTCGCTTCCACGCGCGTGTGCACTTTTCAGAGTGCAGATCACTTCCCGAGCTTGGCATCGGGAGATTCAACAATCCGGGGGTATTTTGAGGAGGTGTCCTGAAGTTTTACCCCCCTTACGAAGCCATTCGTGCGGTCAAAATTGCCATTCGAGTTATGGTTTAAGAGCTGCATTTTCTAGCTTTCTTTTCTTGCTCTTTCATAGAGGTTACAGGTTACACTCTTCACATAGGTCACACGTGACAAGTTACAGGTTTTAGATTCCTAAAGTTCATGTATGCACTTGGGGTTTTCACACAAAGGCATGACAAGTGTTTAACGAGCTTCCAGTAGTTGGCGTACATACGCAGGTGTTTGGCTTTGCTTTGTAGCTGTTGGTACACAACTGTTGTGTGCATTGATTGCGTTGTATGCATATGTTATGCGTATGGTTGAGATACCATATCTCATGGTCATGCACTGTTGACCGTTTATACTCGTTGGTGGCATTGTGAGCAGTCTGTGACAGTTTGTATGGCAACTGTGGAATGGCATTACTTATTGTAAATGTGGATAGTCCATGTATGACTTATTGTAAATGTGGATAGTCCATGTATGACATTTGTGGAACGTATCAGCTTTACATGATTCTTGCTGGAAATCTGGAGTGCTAGCCTTTTGGAGGGTCGTGGAAGGTTTTTTGAAGCCTTGTGTCATGAGTGCATGGTAAAGCGCCACGAGGTGGCTTAGGTACTGGAGCGTGCCCTCGACAAGCATCGCCAAAGACCTCACATGCCGATTTAGGCTATGGGATGACGGATGTACAACATTGTGGTTAGTTTCTTGCATATGCGTGACAGGCCATGTGGCATTGCTGTACATATTGGTATATGCATTATACAGACTGGTTGATGCGATCATTCATTGATTACCCATAGAGGTTATACCTTTTGGTATTTGGTTGATTGTTTATAGTGGTTCTATTACGGTTATATTATCAAAATTCTGCCGAATTTTTTTTTGCCACAATTTGGAATTTACATGCCACTGGTCATTTGTCACCTTTGAAATCTTTGTGAGCGAGTTTGCGGTGCATAAGCAAGCTCTCGCGTGGCTAATTGTTTCTTGATCGCATAGCCTAGCCATTGTTATGGCTTCTACGTCAGAGAATGCTCTCTATAACATTGAGAATTTAGATGGCACGAATTTCTTGTATTGGAAAGAGCAGATATATAATGTCTTGGTGTAAAAGAAGCAAGTTAAGCCCATTAAGTGCAAAGGTGTGAAGCCTGAAGGCACGGATGCTGATGAATGGCAAGACCTTGATGAGCTTGCTTGTTCTACAATTATGCTTTCATTGTCAACGTCAGTGTACTTCAATGTGAAGGACACAGAAGGTGGTGCTTATGGTGTATGGAAGAAGCTATGTGATCTCCATGACAAGTAGAGTGCTGCATCTCAGGTTTATTTGTAGAAAAAAGCTCATTGATCTTCGCATGGAAGCTCATTGATCTTCGCATGGAAGAGGGGACATCTATGTCCAGTCACTTGAATGAGTTTCCACACCATTTTCAGGCAGCTTTCAGCTCAAAAGATTACTTTTGAGGACTCTGTCAGAGGACTCTGTCAAAGCTATGTTCTTGCTTTTGTTACTTTACCTGAAAGTTGGGATACTTTCAGGACAGCCATAAGCAATTTGGCATGTGGTTTGACCAGTACTACACACGTTGAGAGCAGCTTGCTTACTAAAGAGGTCAACACGAAGAACAATTTAGGTACTAGAAGCTCCAGTGCACTTACCATACGAGGGAGATCTAATACAAGGGAAAAATCTCGTGAAAGAGGTGAAAGAGGCAAGTCTAGAAGCAAGTCTCGTGCACGGAAAGAAGTGGAGTGTTTCTATTGTGGCAAGAAGGGTCACATGAAGAAAGACTGCTTCAAATGGCAGAAGAACAAAGAAAAAGGCAAAGAGAAGGCTGATGATGATGGCAAGAAGGAAGATAAATCTAAGGTAAAGGTAGAGGAGGTGAACACTATCTGCAGTAATAGTGATGACGGTGATGTCTTGTATGCCTCTACACTTGGTGATGCATTTCTTGTTGCCACACTGATGAAGGTATGTCACATGATTGGATCATTGTCTCAGGTGCATCTTTTCATGTTACTCCACCCAAGGAGGAGTGGTTCACGTCATATGATGCAGGTAGAAAAGGATGTGTTAGGCTGGGAAATGATTATGCATGTGACATTGTTGGAGTGGGAGATGTGCATCTGTCTCTTGCAAACGATTCTTCTTTGTGCTCAAGAATGTACAGCATGTACCCGATCTCAAGAAGAGCTTTATCAGCACTTGGACAGTTGGATGATTGCAACTATTGTGTTATCTTTGGCAGTCATTCATGAAAGATTTGCAAAGGGTCTCTTGTTGTTGCTAGAGGGTCCAAGTCTGGTACTTTGTATTTTTTGCATGTGTCTAGTGTGAAAGATCATGTCATAGCCGTAATGGGGAAGCCCATAAGTACACCATTGCCTCCATATGTGAAACTCAGCCTAGAGGACAACCCCAAGTCGGATGAGCAGAGGGCTGAAATGGCAAAGATACATTATGCATCTGCGGTTGGTAGTTTGATGTATGCTATGGTAGCTACACGTTCAGACATTGCTTTTGCAGTGGGAGTGGTTAGCAGGGTATATGGCAAACCCTGGCAAGAAGCATTGGGAGGCAGTGAAGAGTATCTTGAGATACTTGAATGGTACAAGGGATATGTGCATTTGCTTCGGGAGGAAGGATACATCTGTCATTGGTTATGCAGATGTAGATTTTACAGGGAATGTATACTCCAGCAAGTCTACCGACATGATATGTTTTCACATTCAGAGGAGGTGCAGTTTCACGGGTTTCTTGTTTGCTGCAGGCATGTACGGATTTGTCTACCACTACTGAGGCATAATATATTGCAGAGCCAGTGAGGCATGCAAGGAAGCTATATGGCTTACTCGTCTAGTGGGAGACTCGGGCATTGCAGGAGAGGTCCTAGTTTTGCACATAGTGATAGTCAGAGTGCCATCCAGTTGGCACGGAATCCTATTTTTCATGCAAAGACAATGCATATTACTATGAAGTACCACTTCATCAGGGAAGTGCTTGAGAACAAACGCATTCAGCTTGTCAAGATTCACACATATGACAACCCCTGCAGATCTTCTTATGAAGAGCTTATCCTCTGAGCGGTTTGCACATTGCAGATTGTTGATGGGCATCGAATAGCATGTCCATTGGTTGTTCTCCCTTAAAGGCACATTGGCCTTTAAGTGGGAGGTTGATGGGGTAAAGGCCAATGGCCAAGCGGGCACCCCATGTATACGTACACATTGTACCCTCAGGGGGGGTCACTCGTATAAATATGTAAGTATCGCGTGGGTTCAACAGAAGGACATTTTAAATATTTAAAACTTACAGAAATATATTTACAGAGGTGATTTATTTATTGTATTTTAAAAAAAATTACAGATTTGAAGAGGAAAGGATACATTATATTCACTAAAAAATTCACAGATAAGGGAATTTTTAAATAGGCCTTGAACGCACGTGATATAGAGGATTTACATATAGTGACCCCCCCCCCCCCCCCCCCCGAGATTGTACCATTCATTTATATAATAGAGGATAAAGAAAATAAGGGTGGTTGAAGCACCCATAAAACATTATGCGTTCGCTCTCTCTCACTCTAGCTCTGCATCCTTTGTGCCATCACCATATACATCATTTAGTTGATGCTAAGGATGCTGCTCTGTGTGGTGCTGATGCATGGAACACTGTAAAAAATATTTGAGGCCAAGGGTAAACACTCTAAGATATAGTTAAAGATCAAATTCATCGCATTAAAAATGAAACCAATAGATACTTTTCCTATGCCCCTCAACTATATGAAGAGTTTGATGGCATAACTAGCAGCAATTGAAGCTCTTGTGGAAGAAGATGAGGAAGAAGAAGATACCACTTGCAGTGCTTCTCAAGAGCATGCCTAGTGAGGAGTATGGTCACCTTGTTTCAACCTTGCAAAATCTTCCAGAACCTACCTTGGAAGGTATTGAAGCTGCCCTATTTGAAGAATACAAGAAGAAGCAAGAGAACCATGATTTTGAAAAAGGAGCCTACAATGTCAATAGTCAAAAAGACCTACACCAAAGCCTCCACTAGAAAATTCTCCAACAATAAGTCCTACCGCAACTCTAAGTCAAAGCTGAAGTGTAAATTTTGTGGCAAACCTAGCCACATTAAGAAGGATTGTTTCATAAAACAAAAGTTTAAAGCATGTCTTGTAGAGTAGAGAATGCCATTGAAGAACCAGTCTCCCAAGAGGAGGCTAGCTTTGCTGAAGTTGATTGGGCCTTCTAGAGCTTGATTTACTTTACTAGTTGATAAAGATGAAGAGAATGCCGACGAAGAACCAGCCTCCCAAGAGGAGGCTAGCTTTGTTGAAGTTGATTGGGCCTTCTAGAGCTTGATTTACTCTACTAGTCCCTTTTTGAACTCTTGTCTCAGTTTCAAATCTTCATGCCAGGCTGGTGGCGATAAGTGGTCATGTTGGGGCATAGGTAGAGGCCTAGGAGGGGTCAAGCTGTGACATCATAGGATTGAGACTCTTGGAGTCAAGTCATGCGAGCGAAAGTCATCAAATTGAGGAGGGATGTTAGAATGACAATTTGATAACCATAAAGATTAGTAGAGGTCAAGTTTGTAAGGTCACTATGGAGAGTGAAATGTAAAGAAACTAGCATCTGCGATTAACACAAGTGCGGATAAGAAGAGATGATGTCTCTTATATTCATGGAGGAGATTGAGGAAGGTTGAATAATATCATCAATGACGTATTTGACTTTGTACTTCTAACCTATTTAAAGAGGCTATCTAATGGAAAAGCTGCCCATATTATTTTCACCCTCATGAAGCTCTTAGTATACGATCCCCCATAGCATGTTTGTGCCTGATCCTAATCTCCATTATATGCTTCAAGGCCTAAGAAGAGACTTGCTTGTGTGGATGAAGCTGACTTCAAGATGTGCAAAACCCAATACATAATGAATGATGTTGATGAAACACTCAAAATGTCAAAGACAAAGGATGATTTCCAACAATAGATCAGATCTGCCTAGCAAGACTGCATGGTTTCTAATGAAGAAATCGAGCTTATGAGTCAAGGACTTAGAAATGGATGAATACATCCAGAGTTACCTAGCCATGAAGGAATATCTAGAATAGAGGTCTTTTGATAATGTTATCATGAAATTATGCTTCTTTGAGTAAAAAGCATCATGTACCTTTTCCTTTCTCATGTTATATCTATAATCTAATAGACACTTTTATTTTAATTTACTTTTGTAATAAAAGAAAAGAGGGATATCTAGAACATGGCCACCAAACACATGTGGCATAAACGTCAAGGTTATCCAAAGTAGGGATATCCCGAGCCCAATGTTGGGGAAACATTTTTGAGTGAACCCAACATGCATGCCTTCCTTCCTTCTCTTTTTTTTAACTGTATTATTAGGGCGATTTCAATACATCACCTGGATCACCAGGTAACCTTTCTCCTTATTTAAAAAGTAAAATTACATCATGTGAGAGTTTGATGAGTTTAATGCTGCGGAGTACTACTGAGGCCAGATGTGTACTCCACCTCCGTGAGCGGGAGCCAGCTACTACCAACGATGAAGTTATCAGCAGTGAACTGGATGGCATCACTAGAGTTCATGACCGGGTGGACGCCTTTCCAGCTGACGCGATTATCAGTGGGAGAACCAGGGCCTCTGTTCTCAAACTCACCATAGTAGACGGTGTCCGTGAAGGGGTTGCTGGCGTTCCACGGCAACCAGCCGTCGGGGTGGATGAGGCTGTCTAAGAAAGACTGCATGAAGACGGTGCGGGAGTAGGCTTTCCATGGACGGCCTAGATACGAGAAGACAGTGAAAGGTGCGGACACCAGGTCCTGGTCGGCAAAGAGGCTGCAGTTCTGGAAGGAGAAGCCGGATATGTCCACATCCACTTTGCGGCCTTGGGCGGTGATGGTGTTCTGCTGGCCATTGAGCGGGCGGCGGGCCAGCAGGTCGCAGGTCTGGAAGCTGGCGATGGCGTTGCCGAAGATGAAGTCGACGGTGCCGTAGATCTTGCAGTCCCGGTAGAACTGGCGACTGGAGAGTGCGTAGAGCGTGTCTTGGTAGCCTTCGAAGCTGCACTTGTAGAACACTAGGAAGTCCGCCGACGCCCGAAGCGCCACCGCCTGGTAGCCCTCTGGCCCGGCCGTGTTCCGAAACGTCATGTCCCTCGCCAAAAACCCCTCTCCGGATATCCCTGCATCATATTCAAATGACTTTCTTTTCTTCTCTCCTAGACTCTAGTTAGATCATTAACTTGATGAAATAGAGGTTGTTCCCACTCGCACTATCTGCTGGTGGCTGACTAGGGATATTTTTTGAGCAGCTTATTAGCTTGGGGCTGACCAGATTTAACATTGAGATTTTATTAGTTGCATAGATTTGCACCACTTTAGCTAGCAGCTCGTTGCTTCATTTATTAAAAATAAAAAAAAAGGAGTGCGAGCTTACCTGATGATAGCCCCTTTCTTACCAGTTGGAGGCAGTGGGCTAGAAAATATAATCCTAAGAAAAGCCTTATAGTTGTTCAAAGCCATGATCAGGCTGATGTAACACTGTGGCACGCCAAATTCCAATGCGCAAGTATAGGATTCGACATTGGCATCTAAAGTAAAGGGGCAGTAGGGTTTTTCAGATTTGATAGGAGGAGAATTTGGAAGGTCTTTGATTAGCAAGAGAGCATCGCAAATTATTAAGGGGAGAGCCTCTCTGTCGCAAATACAGCTTAAGACCCTCCTTAAGCATAGGAGGATTAAGAGAGGGGTTCTAAGGGGCAGGCGACGAAGATGGAAACCTCTTTTTTGAAAATTACTTTCGCGTACTAGTGCCAGTGAGAGACAACTCTAATTCCCTCTTAATAATAAAAAACCATACGAAAGTAATCCTCATTGGGGGTGTCCCCAGTTCTGCCTAAAGATTCTTAATGGTTAGAAACTTAGTAGGTGTAGCCAAAGGCCATGGGAGGCCTTTCCCTAAGAGGAAAATGAGGAGCTCTAGTTAAACAATGACCCATTTTTTAGGGAAAGGTAACCCATGGTCTTTCCCAACCATCATGGTCTTGGAGAGTGGAATAATTTTTAATTTTTTTTTTGTTGATGTATATTTTTATTAGTTTTCTATTTTTTTAACATTCCATGTGTTGATGTGTCAAGGTTTTATTGGTCCTTTATTTTTTAACATTCTTACTGCTTATGTGTCAACAATTCATCTGTTTTCATTTGAGTAAAATTTCCACTGTTGCTGGTATGTCAATATCTTATGGTGCATTCTTTGAAAACAAAGCTTGTTGATTTGATGGCTGGAATTTATTTTTCCACGACCCAAGACCATAATGTGATATTGCTTGTCATTAAATATATACATTATAGGGTCTGCCTCTATGATCATCTCGGTTCAAACACTTACAGGCGTTGAAACTTGAAACTACATTACATGCTACCTAGACTACGTATGTGCATATCCTGACAGGCTACCTATGTGCACATCCTAGATTTTTGAAGCTTAACTTCATTTCGAAGTTACCAAGGTTACATCTAAGATCATCACTTGTCTCGCTCCAAAACGTGCATGCACGTCTAAAAGAAACACATAAGTCTAGTGCTCTCTTGGAAGCAGCCTTCTTTTGTATTAGAAGATGACAGAAGGTCTTTAATTTGTGATTTGCTAAACATGGTCTGAATATAATATTGGGAAGGTGGATGTAAGCTGCTTTTTTTTGGTAATATATATAGCTATATCTATGGGTCTTTAATTTGTGATTTGCTAAACATGGTCTGAATATAATATTGGGAAGCTGGATGTAAGCTGCTTTTTTTGGGTAATATATATAGCTATATCTATGGGTTTTTTTAAAAAAGCACATACGTTATTCTTACGCTCGAACACTTAAAACGTTAAGATAAATATGAAACGGCCGCCAAAGAGGGAATTCTATGTTTATCACAACCCAAAGAGAGAGAGAGAGAGAAACGATGGCTGAGTATAAGAGGGTGAGGTGGTTTACCTACTGTAGAAGTCCTGAGTGTGTTATAGAGGCCGCTGCCAACATTGTTGCTTCCCGTGATCACCGTGTAACCAATGCCATCCCCGAGGAATGTCAAGTTGACTAAATTCTTGGGCACATTGAAGGTTTCCTCATAAATGCCTTCTTTGATGTAAACTATGAAGCGTTGCCCTAATTGCAGATTGGTGGGCATATTATTGAGTGCATCTGTGATGTTGAGATAGTCTCCGGTACCGTCTTGGGCCACGATCATATCTGCGTAGATAGAAGGAATCGGAGCTTGGAGAAGCTTACGGTCATTAGAAGATAACCACCCAGGGAACCCATCATTAATATCGTTTAAATGATCATTATTAGAGTCTACTAATAGAGTTCTAATTACTGTGTCATCACTTGTAGCTAGAAGACGACGGTGAGCTGCTGGTGGGTTCTTCTTCCAATCTGAGAGCTTGTACCCATGCTTAGAAAGCTTCTTTACTAGGTATAGGCTGTTAACTAACACCTCGGATACTTGCCCTTGCCTCTTTAGCATGGGTTTCTCGCATTTCCCAGAGCTCACAAACTGGAAGCCATCAGAGCAGGCTGTTTGGAAGCTTAGAGATGCGCTCAACCATACATTTAGATTGAGAAGAGCATCTCTCTTTGCTGATAAATTGCTGGTGTCAATGGAAGATAGATTGGCGATGGCCAAATTTAGCTGGTCTCTTGCACTCTCCATCATTTCAATGCAATCTTCAATAGCTTGGCGTTCTAGGAGATGGAGGCCTTGCTCCCCACTATATTTGGAGCAGTTCTTGGCAAAGCTGTGGGACTCATGAACAACCGCCAAAGCTGCCTTTAAAGCTATGGAAACCAGCTGCTGAGGGCTTGCATTGTTTAGAGAATAAGGGGGACTATAAGAGGAGAAGCCCCTCATACAAGCTTGAGGGTAGATTGCATTGTTACAAATAAGGGCTATTGCAGGTGGTGGTGAGCTAGATGAAATCTGTGCATGGACATCGATTTTGACAGGGTTATCTAAAGATTTACCATCCCCTCTGCTTGCTACAGAGGTGCTAGAAGCCATAAGAGCAACCACAAAGATGAACGATATTGAAGCAGATGCAAGCATCATGGTAGTATAGGCTGATTTGGGGGAGCCCATGTCATTAAATTTCAATTGGCTTTAGCTTTGCACAGGGAGCAGCATAAGGTTTGTTGCTTTGATGCAAATATACACCAAGTTTTGGAGAGCCTTTATAGCGATTGCAGCATACAGTCTATGCATACATAGTGGCCTATGATTGAGACTGGTGGGCAGAAGTCTTCATAGACGTAGAGAACACATATAAATCAACCCAGGTGCACGCATGTGTGTGTGTAGGGTTTTTTTTTCTTTTTTCGTGTGTGTGTGTGTGTGTGTGTGTGTGTGTGTGTGAGAGAGAGAGAGAGAGAGAGAGAGAGAGAGAGAGAGAGAGAGAATGCAAAAAGAAATGTTGTAATAAGGCCCAGAAAAGGTTTGTGAGAGAGACATAGAGAGAACACGAGAAGAAATGCTGTATGCATAAACTGAGGGGTGTGTGTGTGTGTGAGAGAGAGAGAGAGAGAGAGAGAGAGAGAGAATGCAAAAAGATAGCAATTTGCTGTACACCTTAGGTCCAGAAAAGGTTTCAAAGATTGAGCTACTTGGATACGCCACCTACGACATACATGCATGCACTTGCACACCAACTTGAAGGACAATGTATACGATTTCAATCACTCAAAAAATGCCTTGCTAGGAGTTCTTTTATGTGCAATCCATCTCGTTATACAAAGGGAATTACACGTTAAACAACAAAACCCCTCTTCCGAGAGGTAAATGGCGCGACATGAAGTCACACACGGTATCAAAGATGAACTGGTTCATTGAAATGTTTGCAAACTCTTTGTCCACTAGCCACACTGGACTCTGGAGTGGCCAGTTGACTACATTGCGATCTTGAAAAAGGTGGCCAGACAAGATCACGGGACGTACTACAAATTGCAATGCATGGAGAGAGGAGCCAGCTGTATGAACAGAAAAGAGGACTTTGTGTCATGTCAAAGCTTGTCTGCAAACGAAGCGTGTGTCAGCAGAGAGAATACTCAACACTCCGTTGACGACCACTAACGTTTATAAATCTAGGATAAATAACAATTTCTAATTGCCATTTTTAGTTCGTTCGTGCGCGTGCGTGTGTGTGAGAGAGTGAGTGAGAGAGAGAGAGACTGACTTGCATCTATGGCATCAATACAAAGAATACTTGATACTTTCACCCATTAAGTTATCAAGAAAAAGACGTTCAATAGATTTTTAACTTACATGTACTTTTACTGGCAATGGATGGTATGCCATGGTATTTGCATATGCTTAATGAAATATAAAATAGACCTCTTTTTAAAAGTACCTTAGAGCATGTTCAAGCGCAACACTTGGAGCACCTATAGTAGGTGCCAACTCTAGCAATGTGCACCTGCAAACATAGTGAAAGCGCTGAGTGTGGAGCATGCTAGAGTCTATTGGAAAAATAGGGGACTCTAAAAAGATATGGAGTCCTTTCAAAATAGTGGCATGGATTTTTCGAAGTATTTCAAAATGCCGCCTCCAAAGTTTGGCTGCCTAAACACATGCCAAAACAGCCTTATGTTTGAACTGTTTGGCACCAAAACTCCAGGCAACTTCATGCACCTTCAAGAGGTGTAGGTCTCAACATGCTCTTATGAGTGAGGCAATTTCGTGTACCTACTCCAATGGCATTGAGATTGACTTACAATTTGTCATCCCCCCATACTTGGACAGCATGCCCCCATACTTGGACAGCATGCCCAAAGCATACTGCCTCTATACCCAGGATTCTATACCCAAGAAGTATCTCAGCTCAACCAAATCCTTCATTTCAAACTTTTTTTAAAGGAGCACCTTCACCTCGACATGAATGTCAACATCACTAACCCTGCGAGACAATCAAGTCATCAACATAGGTGACTAATTGAATAATATCCCTGTCTATCTATTTCACGTAAAGTGAAAAATCTATTGTGGATATATGAAATCCAATAGTGATAAGATACTGTCCTATCTTATCTGACCATACTCTAGGTGCTTGTTTCAATCCATACAAGGATTTATGTAACATGCAAACAAAATCTGGATGTGCATGGTTCTCATATCCTGGTGGCTACACCATATAGACCTTCTCTTGTAAATCATCATATAGAAATGCATTCTTTACATCTATCCGATATACATATCATTTCTTAGCCATAGCAATGACTTCTCTCAATGTTGCCATCCTAGCAAATAGATTGAAAGTCTCCTCATAATCAATGCCATATGTTTGTGCATATACTACCTTGGCTACCAATCTTGCCTTGTGCCTACTCATAGACCCATCTGAATTCTAGTTTACTTTATAAACCGACTTGCATCCAATTGCCTTCTTCTCCTTAGGCAAAGGCACCAACTCTCATATTTCATTTGCATCCAATGCAGCCATCTCTTAATCTATGGCATCTTTCCAATGTTTATATCCAAGTGCCTCCTCAACATATCTCTTATATTGCTTTGACTATATAAGCAACCTATCCACTAGTTATTTGACCCTCGAAGACCTGCGTATACCTAGATCAATGCAAGTGTTCTCAACACTGCTTTGGCTCATTATACACTAGGTGTAATAATAGAATGCCTCATCAAAGCCTTTGTTTTGAGCCATTATCCCCATCAACAAATCAATGGCGTGCTGAAACATCAGGCATTATAAAAGGCTCATGATCCACCTTCTCTTTTCCCTTACATGAGATACATGTAAATTTGTTGAATTTTTAGCACTTATCGTACTACCAAGCAAAATATTTTTTGTTTTTTTTTCATTTACTGATGCATATATGACTAGTCGCTTTTACCAGGGTACATACTGACACATATATCAACACTATAACCGACGTATATACTGATGCAGATAGTGATGATGCTGGTTGTTGGGAGGAAAACAAATCTCTTTAGAACTTGAAAAAAATCATCGATAAAGGACCGAGTGCTTGTAGTTGTTAACCGATTCCTACGGTTAACAAGTGCTACCACCATTATCTTACATCAAGGAGTCAAGGTAGATACACCAAAGGGTTATACATTAAAGATATGAAGCAATAGTGTCTAAAGCTACAACTTGGACGGGCGCTCGTAATGGTCCGATAGAATACTTAAGACGATTCCCGCTTCAAGATCGTGTAGTAGCAAGTTAGGATGAAGTCCTAAGTGATGTACTTCATAGATATATTATGAGAGTAGTCATTGTAATAGCATTAGGTCTCTTATGAGATGAGCCTAAAGTGCCCGACTGGCCACAATTTAAGTGAGTGTGAACACTTATGGCCATGTATATAAGTGAATTTCTCTCATAATTTAAGAGACTAGATCCCATTGTACAATTGAGTCTTTCTCTTGCTAATCCTCTTGTTAATCTCTCTCCCTAATGCATGCTAGTGAGTGTGTGTGAGTGAAGTGAGGTGAGAGGAGGGACGAGTACCCGTAGTGCAACGCGGCGGTGTGACAACGCTCGTGGGAGGCGTGGTAGAATTGCTTCTCAAGGAGTTTTAGAGCTTGGAGACCGCAAGGATTATGAGCTCAGCGATTGGAAATATCCTCACCACCAGTTGCGGTTTACCAGGCAGGTAATCTCTTGTTGGATGTGTTTCAAGAGGAGTTAGGGTGAGCCATAACATTTTTAACGCCGTTGCCGAGGAGCCATCCCTTGGCTTTTTCCATCGTTTTTCTCTAATCTACGCATTACCTATTGACCATTGTCTTGATTAATGGTTTCCCATGAAAAAGATATGGATTTGATGGTGATTTGTGTGTGATTTGGTGTAGAATAGCTCTCTCTTTTTGTTTTTGTAAAGAATACTTTTTGCTTAATTTTTAGCTTAATTTGTTGTTTTCGTTGTTTTGTTAATGTGGTTTTTCATGTTCTTAGGACTTGTACATAGAGAGTATTAGGTTTAGTTTGCATCCATTGCATCAAACAATGTAATAGAATGCATTTTTTAGTGAATGTTAGCTCTCTTTAGTGTTAAACATATTGAACTAAAATCATTAATTTCAGCTTAATTTGTGTGTTTTTGTTGGAATTGTATGCATTAGAGTGTTAGCAACTATTAGGAGTAGCTTAATCCTTCCAAAAATTTCTCAAAAACATCAAAAAACTCTTGAAAATGACTAATTTCTCTTAACTAATTGGTTTTTGTCATTAAGGATGATTAATCCACTTCGAGACAAAACATTTAGAAACTAGGTTATTTGGGGTCCAAATTGATCATGTAATAGTCGAAATTAGTGTTTTTGATTATTTGAGAGCACTTACATGCTTCAAAACACCTAATTACATTAATTTCTTCATCAATTGGAAGAATTTGACTCTTTTTTGCTTAATTTTACCTTAAAAGAAGAGACTAAAATTAAGAGTTTGATTAATCTCTAATCATATATTAATTTACACATTAGATGATGCACATAGCTTAGCAATTCCTTTCTCTATCCAATGATGTGCTCAATTGTGTGAATTAATTAGGGATTAGTACTTAATTAGAGTCTTTGATTAGTATAAAAGAGGGTAAGATTAGTGAAAGAATTAATATTTGATGAATTCTTAATAACTTTTTTACATAACTCATTAGAGCTAATGAGCATTCAACGAGTAGATACCCATGAGTTGTCAAATTGTCCATTTTGGGCATCATTTATGAAGGGTGTAAGAGGGTTGTCATTTATGAAGGGTGTAAGAGGGTTGTCATAAAAAGGTTGACTTTTTTGATTCCCACTTACCTTTTTGGGAAAATGCCCATATCTCCTTAATTTAAAATTGAAAAAGATCTCCCTCCCCCCCCAAAAAAAACAAAGAAATTTGAGTTTTAGCTAGCCTAAAAAAAAGAATCGAAAAAATGGTTCATGCGTGAACCATTTTCTTCACTCACTCCTTAGGGTCTCGTGGCCTAGGGATCCATGCCCAAATTTTTATTTTTGGAAAAAATCATTCACGCATGAACCATTTTCTGTACTCTCATGCCTTACGGTCTCACGGCTTAGGGATCCACGTCCTAAGTTGTTCACGGTTTGTACTCTTTTTTTTAAAAAAATCGATTCACGTCCTAAGTTGTTCACGACGTGAACCCTTAAGTGTTTCACATCGTAAAACAATCACCGCATTAAAAAAATAATCAAATTTGATAAAATCTGTGAAGTCTGCTTCTTCACGCCGTGAACTGCACCCTGCTAGTTCACAACATGAAAGAGGGTTCGTTGGTAAAACAAAAACCCCTGTTTGGAGCTTGTATCTCCTAAACTAATCCGATGAAGGCGCTCTATGTGGTCTTGACTGTCCGAAGTCAAAATGTCAAAATCGATCGTTTTGGCCTCCGACCAGTAGCCTTAAAATTCAATCCAAAAATCGAGACAAAACGGTCAAAGCAGAGAGCACTAAAAATCGTAAAAAATAGTGCGAAAACGACTGCGGACCATATTCGCGCTACTTTTTGAGGGTCTAAACAACAAAATCACGAATGACTCAAAGAGACAAAGTTGTAGTACTCCAAAAATACTACAACTCTCTCAGACAGAGTTTTTCCAAATTCCTTTTGGAACACCCTAAAAAACGTGCTGTGAAACAGGGAAAAAATTTCTAAATTTTTTTTTCATCTTGAGACAGTGATGGCAAATAGGTTTTAGGACCTCCTCTTCCATCTGGGAATTTACTAGCATGCACTTTTTCTAAAAAAATATCCCTAAGGTCAACGTGCGTGTAGCATCTAAGCTAATTAGGCTAAACAGACACTCGTTTGACCCAACAAAGAGAATGCCAAGCCTCTTGAGGCTATAAACGAGCTGTGAGAAAATCTAAAAAACACAGAAAAAAATAAAAAACACGTGTGCTTGCTCATTAAGAGCAATTAATAGCATCAGACATGGCAACGATAAAGGGACTACGTGGAACGGCACCCTCATTGAACCCAACGGCTGACATCTTTGAGCCATTGAGATCTATGTCCCAACTGCAACTCCCAATACCATTCGACATGCCAACAACAAGAGTGTCATCGGGTTTTTCACCCCCTTTCACTTCAATTCCACTGGGCTTTGGTCCTTCACCTAACATTCCCACAAATCCTATAGGTACCAACCCTTTTTGACCCCTAGATACCCACACCTTGGACATACTGACTAGTCTAGGAAGGAGAGTTATCCAAGGACTCAGTGAGTCCCTACCAACAAGAGCCCTCACATGTGGACTCACTGACTCATAAAAAATACGGCTGTACAGATCTCCAAAATTATGGACAAATACGATGAAACAACTAATCTTGTTCAATTCATTCAAATGTTTAAACATAGATGTGAAGCCTTTGGAAATCCCAACTGTCCCACCAAGGTACATACGTTGAACATATGCTTGGAGGAAAAAGTAGTCGATGGTTCATCACATTGATGTTGGCCATCAAGACCAACTTTAGAACCTTGAAAACAGCCTTTATCCATGACTTTTCAAGATAAGGTGATCGGTGGAGTGTAGCGAAAGAACTTTATTCAATTGAGCGTAAACCAAACGAAACCATTAGAGATTTTATCTTTCGGATAAAACTCTTGGACTCACGATGTGAGTCATGGGAGAAACTAAATAATTCTCAATTGAAGAGATGTTTCATGATGGGCTTAAAGAAAAACAGGTTACACAACTTGATCATTGTATCAAATCCAAAAACATTTGATCAATGTTGTAAAGAAGCAATACGTTTAGATGACAACATGATGGAAGATGATTATGCTATGAGATGTTCCTCATCTAGACTAACAAGTGAAGCAAAAATATTGATCTCGAAATTGTCATTCATAAATTCTATACAACCTTGCTTAAAAGCTTTCAATCGACATCTCTAAGAGAGGATGAAATCCTTCAAAGCCAAACATCCTTAATGCCTCTACAAGTGAGGAGGGAAATGCCTTGTGTTCAGTGCAATCACTACCATCCCAATTCCCATTGTGCATACAAGACATCTGTTTTCTTGTACTACATATAACAATTGACTCAAAACCTCCATCTCCCGTGCAGTAAAAACATTCCAAAGGGTAGAAACCACTCAAGGAGGAGCAGTTAAGCAAACACTTTAGTGTTTCTATTGTCGTGGACCTCACAAAGTGGCAGATTGCACAGTTTGGAATACTTCCATGCCCACAATCACTGACACTTTTTTGCAACCCTTGTGTGAACATTGTGGCATTGATCACATGTTCCAAGATTGCCTAAGGCGGGTTGCTTTAATACAACTTGTCTCACAAAATACAACTCTAAACATCTTAAGTGTACAAAATGGAAAATTGTCCCCCACGGTACCCTTGAATGTACTGACATGCTTACAAGCCAAGGCACGAGAAATGGTAAAAAAGAACGTGAAAGATAACACTTCGAAATGCGTAGAAGAACATACCTTAAAGCAGAAACCACAAGAGAAAACAAAACCTTCTAAACCCAAGAAAAACAAGGGACAACAAACTATCCAGATCAAAGTTGAATTAAAGGACAGGGAAAAGGAGCGTGTGGAGGACATAAACCCAAAAGAGCTAGAAGCGACACATGATGCAAAAGCATCCACCTCAAAGGCCACCACTCAGACCTCAAAGGCCACCACTCAGACCACAAGACCCGCATGTGAGATATAGAATATAAAAGCCAAAAAAGAAAATTCGATCTCGTTGCATGGGCAAACATAATAAAAACCTAACGATCCAAAGAAAGTCAGAAGATGAAACAAGTTCTAGTATGTCACTTACTAAGGATGAAACAAGTTTTGATTCGTCAATGAGTGAATCACCATCTATTCCTAAAGAAGTCCCCCCCACGTAACCATCTATCTCTAACAAGAAACTCAAAGGAAAAGCCCCAGAGCCTATGCCTCTTCATCACAAATCTTACCAAAGGAGACAACCACATGCTGGAAAGCCTCATCATCGACAAACACTCCACAAGAGACTCTAGCCTCATCATCATCAAAAATACCCATGAGTCTCAAACATGCAGCCTTAGCACCAACTAATGTGAAGGAGGGCTCACAACCTTCCACTTCAAAACCAAAAAGAAAAATCCACCAAGACAACACAAATCAAGGTATCTTAATGGTATCAAAATGTGGGTGGAGAAGCAGCTACTTGTTGCTCAAGGCTACTACAAAGGTGCCAATCAAATTTGGGTGCCTACCTTCATAATATCCTTGTTTTTGAAGCACGTGCATAGGCACCCATCTTTGATGAACATTATAAATTGGTGGTTGGTGCTTTTGGTGCTGTGGCTTCCTTCTTTGTGCAAGCTTAGGGGACTTTGTGATGCGCTTGGAAATCCAAGCATTGGTATTTCCTTGGTAGTACCATTGGGCTTGCAGTAATCTTTTGGGTACCCACACTTGCCGAGATGTTAAGAGTTCGCTCTGAGGAACTTGTATAAGCTTTTGTGGACGGTGTTATGGAGTACTTTTATTTTTCCTTGGCCCCTGAGTGCTGCATTGAGGAAGAGGCTTTAACTGTGTGGGGAGAATGGACAAGCTTTGTCGATGGCTTTGATGTTGAATGATGACATTCAATGGTCTTTGTTCCTCCGGGAAGGAATAAGAAAAGCTAGTTAGTGGATGAAAAGGTTAGTAGTTTATTGGGAATTCCTAACGGGGTTGGGGGTGTGGTTTTGCGAATGATTGCATTTTTATATTTGTGTGAGAATTTTTTTGGGTTTTTTGCTCACTTTGTTTTTGGCAATTATAAGCAAAGTTACATGTGATTTGTGTTAGTGGGGATGCTAAAAGATGTTAATAATGGGAGAGAAGAGAGGAAAGGATCCGGAGAAATGTAGACATAATTATCAGAACAAGATGGTGATTCTCAGTTCCTCATTTGATTCATTGAAGTGACATTCATCATTTGAAGAAATTGGCCTTCAATGTAGTCCCTTTGTGTGGCAGGATTCTTGTAAAGTGTTGTTGAGTAGGACCTGTTTCTACATGCTTCTTTCTATGTTCTTTTCATGCTTTTATGTATATTTAAGTGCTCTTATGAAGCAGATATACATGAAGTATAAGAATTGAATCAAATAGACACTTATTAAGCTGCTGCTTTTTGTTGAAGTAGCCACATGTTGGTGTGAAAAGATGCAGAGGAGAAGAGAGCTTGAGCTCTTGCAAGCACACACACACACTCACAAAACCCTAAAAGAGAACACACAAGGTGAGAGGCTGAAAATCTTCTTCTTCTTCACACAACACTCAACACACCATATACAAAGATAAGAGTACACACAATATGAAAGGTACTCAACCAAATACATACTAGGGTTCTCTATAATGTGAACCCAACTAAATGAGGTGGCACTATAACTATGCCAGTCTCTAGAATGGTTGTCACACAGCCTGTCATCCCACTGGCCGCATATCACCCATGATCTTACCAACCATGCCAGTGGTGTAAGTGTGGGCCTATCCCCCGGATAATCAGTGTCCATCGCCTCACTAGATGAGCTCGATATCTCAACACTCCCCCTCGAGCTCAACTCCATCTCGTGTACACCAAGCGAAGCCCTGAATCTGCGGAGCTTCTCTGTACCCAATGCTTTGGTGAAGATATCAACAACCTGATCTTGTGTGCTGACATAAACAAGGTCAATGTCTCCTGCCAAAACCTTCTCTCTGATAAAATGATAATGGACCTCTATATGCTTTGTGCGAGCATGAAAAACTGGGTTCCTGGCCAACTGTATACTGCTAATGTTGTCACAAAAAATGACAACTTGTCTATCCACTGATAGACCCAAATTTGCAAGTAGCTTTCTCAACCAAGCTACCTCACATGCTGCCATAGCAGCACCTCTGTACTCGGCCTTTGTATTGGATAGAGCAACCGTAGGCTGCTTCTTGCTGCTCCAAGTCACAGCAGCAGCACTCCCCAAAGAAAACATGAAGCCACTAGTAGATCTTCTATGTGAGATACTACCAGCCCAATCAGCATCTGTGTACCCATGTACACATATCTCTGTCGTCCCAGTTTCATAAAATAGTACACAATGCAAAGTAGACCTCACATACCTCAGTATGTGTCTCAATGCATCCAAATGCGGCTTCCGAGGAACCTGCATAAACTGACTCACCAACCCAACAACATAGCTCAAATCCGGCCTACTGATCATCATGTAGATCGAGCTTCTTACTATGCGCCTATACATAGTAGGATCCTCCAAAAATCTCTCCTGAATCTGCACTCAACTTGCCATTTTGATCCAATGGCACTGAGATAGGCTTACAGCCTGTCATACCATACTTGGACAACATGTCCAAGCCATACTGTCTCTGTAGTAATCCAACACCATGTGGTGGTGACCTAATCACCTCAATGCCCAAGAAATATCTGAGCTCCCCCAGATCCTTCATCTCAAACTTCTGTCTAAGCAAGATCTTTACATCAAAGATCTCTGCATCATGGTCTCTTGTAATGATCAGGTCATCTACATAGATGACAACAAGCACAACCCCTCTATCACTGTGTCTCACATACAACAAGAAATCTGCATTGGCTACATGAAAGCCAATAGTGTGACAAGATATTCAGAAATCTTGTCAGACCATACTCTTGGTGCTTGTTTTAAGCCATACAAGGCTCACATCCTCATAACCAGGTGGCTGCAACATATACACCTCTTCTTGCAAATCCCCATGCAAGAATGCATTCTTTACATCCATTTGATGTAAAGACCATTGCTTTGACACAGCCACTGCTATCACAACTCTCACTGTTGCCATCTTGGCAACAACTAGGCTGAAAGTTTCTTTATAATCAATGCCATATGTCTGCGCATATCCTTTGGCTACCAATCTAGCCTTGTACCTGCTTATACTTCCATCACTGTTATGTTTTACTTTGTACACCCACTTGCGCTTTCTTGCCTTTAGGCAATTGCACTAAATCCTAAGTCTTATTTCCATATAGTGCATCCATCTCCTCATATATAGCTTTCCTCCAACACACATTTCCAACAGCCTCATCAATGCATGTGGGCTCTACAACCTGTACAACTTTTGCCATGTATGCATAGTGATGTGCCACATAACCATCATAGGTAAACCTCTGCACAGGATTCTTCACTCTCCCAGATCTTCGCAGCTTTGCATTCATGGCTTCCATAGCCTTCTTTACACCAGGTGTTCTCATAGTAGCTGGTATCCCAAGATCCTCATCAAGGCTCATCTATGAGCCTTTAGACTCTCCATCAACATGAGAATGCCCTCCAGGAATGTCAGGCATACTAAGGGGCTCAACCACTTTCTCTTTGCCTTTATGTGATGTACTAATCACATTTGCAGGATTGGTACTATGACGTAGCCTGCCACTCCATGGTCTATCAACTGAACCACTAGATGAGGACTCTCCTGGTCCACTCAAAGACTGTGATTGCTGACTTGCATTCTGTGCAATCACATTTCCATCAGCCCCAATAGCTTCTTTTTCAATAGCATACTAGCTGCTCATCTCATCAAAAACAACATCCCTGCTTACCCTCAACTCACGTGTAGCAGGGTTATAACACCTGTATCCCTTTGCTCAAGGGAGTATCCAATAAACACACATTTTTTAGCTTTGGGATCTAGCTTAGTTCTCAGCTCATCTGGCACATGCACATATGCAATGCATCCAAAGACTTTCAGATGAGACAAATCAGGTTTTCTGCCAGTAAACCTCTCCTCTGGAGTTACATCATGTATGGCTGCAGTTGGAGTCTTGTTCATGATGTAAAGTTCTGTAGAAATAGCCTCAGCCCAATAGCTATGCGGCATATTCTTCTCTCCCATCAATGCTCGCACAATCTCAGCAATGTGCCTGTTTTTCCACTCAGCAACTCCATTTTGTTGCGGAGTGTATCTGCATGTAAACTGTCTCCGAATACCATTCTTCTTTAAAAATTTAGAGAACTCATTGGAGAAGTACTCTCCCCCTCTATCTGACCTTAGGCACTTTACATATTTCCCTGTTTGCTTTTCAACCATAACTCGAAATTCTGAAAATGAGTGAACACCTCACCCTTCTCCTTCATGAAGTATACCCACACTTTCCTTTGTGTGGTCATCAATAAATGTCACATAAATAATACCTGCAGCCTCCCACAGACATAGTTAGGACCCCATACACCTGAATGCACAACATCTAGTGCATTTTTGCTCACATTTCTGTCACGTGGAAATACATGCTTTATTTGCTTTCCAAATTGGCATGCTTCACATATTTTCTACATACCTTCAACTTTAAACTTTGGCAGCCGTGTCACAATTCCTTTAGTCTATATGGACTTCATTCTCTACACATTCACATGTCCAATTCTTTTATGCCAAATGTCTGTGTCTACAACAATTCCTTCTGAACCATTTGCAAACATCGCAGCACTCACTTCAGGCATGTTTACATTCAATGTAAACATGCTGCCCACTCTATTGCCTTTTGCAACCAACGTGCACTTGTCTTTAAAGTCTTCAACATAACAACCATCAGGATTAAACCAAACTTGCAAACCGTGCTCAATCATCTGGCCAACTGAAACCAGATTCTTTGTTATGTTGTTCGAAACATGAAGTACATCTGCAAGGTACTTCACTTTGCCATCCTGCATAGACAATGGCACATCTCCAACATGGGCAATTGGATGAGCAGTGTCATCCCCCTGTTTCCACAAAACCTGATCTTTCAAGGTTTTTCATCTCTTTGAACCACTCTCCATGACTTGTCATGTGGTTCGAAGCACCTGAATCAACGTACCATACCATACATCATCTTTATGTGCTGCTTCAACATTTTCAGACATGGCATTAATGACATGCTGCATAACAAACAACCTTTCATTATCCTCATTGTTTCTGCTCCAAAAGAATAGTAAGCTATAAGCTTAACAAAAATAAAATGGCTATTTAAGATCCTTGGGAGTTGTTTGTGATATTCTACCACTTTTAGGTAGGCCATATGTGTGACTCTCTTGTGTTTGTGTTTTTTTAAAGATTACCACCTTGCGAGCAACAGGTTCTTATGGCTACTCTCCTTTTTGAGACAATAGGTTCTTATGTCTACCGCGTAGCTTCTAAACTTACGCTTCACATCAAGAGGGGTGAAAAGAGAATTGTGAGTTTATCTTTGATGCGCTCATAAGTCTTTGCCGTAAGATGTGGAAATTAATTCTTGAATTTTTGGCTCAAATGTTGTCGAGGCAGTAGATAAGACTGTTATTTAGTTACCATTGGGGTTTCTTGAACACACAAGCTCTTGTGTAGGTGTTGAATGCATGAGAGTGGTTGAGTGACTTGCTTGGTGTTGTTTGGGTTTCCATTCTTATCGAACTTTAGGTGAAGCTATTGGGGTTGAAGTTGATGGTGAGGCTTTCTTCACATTGTTCAATTTTGGAAATTAAGGTACTTTTGGATTTACCTTCCCCTTCTAGTCTCAAGGAACTCATTTCTTCCAAAAAGTCAAGTATATAGCTAGGTTTATTCAATTTATTTCCCAAGTTTTGCATCCTTTACAGTTCTTATCCAACCAAACAACTTTTGTTTGGAATGAGGAGTTTAATGCATATTTTGGTGAGTTGCAGAAGGTATTAAGCACTCTTCCTACTTTGTTGCCACTTGATTGGGACCGACAATTTTTTTATGAACCCAAGCATTGGGAAAGATGTTATTGGTGCCATTCTATTACATAAAGATTCCAGGACTTCTCTTAAGTTGTGACCTATTTATTTTGCAAGCAGGGTTATGACTACTAGAAAGAAGAGTTATTCTGAGATAGAGAAACTTGTTTTGGCCTTGATGTTTGTAGTGAGAAAATTTCATGCATATTGCACACGTTCTATTGTGATCACAACGGAGAAACTTTTTCCAGTTTCTATTTAGTATATGATAGGGTCTCATAGAATTGATAAGTGGATATTGCAGTTGTAGGATCTTAACAATACTTTTGAAGTGGTAGTAACAGGGCCACACTTGCACATATATTGACACACAAAGTCTATGAGAAGCGGCTAAAGATTGAAGAACGACTTAAACGGATACAGCCTTTGAAACCTTTGGAGAATGCTTTTTTATTATTTTTTGATGGTGCATATCGAAGAAAAACAGGAAGAACTGGTGGTGGACTAGTCTTATATGATGTGCAAGGTCAAATAGTGTTCAAAGAGAAAGTTGTCTTAGAAGATGTACAAACCAACAATGAGGCTCAGTATGCAAATCTTGAGGAAGGATTGAAGAGATGCAAACAAGATCTACACAATTCACTCCCTCCCATCTTATTTATGGTCAAGAGGCACTTGTTCCTATTAAAGTTGATGTACCCAGTATAGAGTTCTTGATGTACCCAGTATAAGTTCTTGATGTACCCAGTATAGAGTTCTTGATGAAGAAGATAAATAGGGATCCTAATGATCTGTTTCAAGATAGAATCATAGCATTGCATCGTTTGGAATTGGACAGAGAGACAACTATCAATCACTTTATAACTAGTTCTCAATAAATTAAGAAGAAATTTGATTCTTTACTTAAGGAAAAAGGTCTACAGAAAGACATGCTTATGCTTAGATATGATAGTCGTCTTGACAACTGATTCGATGCAACATTAACCACTCGGAAGGTCCATTTATCATCAAAAAGGTTTCTGACAATGGCAATTATTAACTTAGAGATTTATTTGGACGTGTGCATACTACCCCAGTAAGTGGCTGGTGTCTTAGGCCTTATTTCGCCCGTTTTAGACAAATATGGCATGGTAAAGAAAATTCTAAAGAGGACAAGGCATGAATGCCTTATTTCATTGGGAGATGGCTGATATAATCTAGAATTTTTTCCCTCCTTTTTTAGACCTCGTGAGAAGAAAGGAATGGCTTCTTGGAATACATAGTGGGGTCTAGGCATTTACTAGCCAGAAGTAGTGGATATTGGCAAAAAAAAGCCATTGGCGTCTCAATGCCTTGGAACAAGCTTGATGGTGACACCATGACAGTGTCACTATATGGAGCCCAAATAGAATACTAGAGAAGACCAATGGTGTGATATACTAAGAAATAACTGTTCTAGAAGCTCAACAAGGAGAGCTAAAGTTTAAGGAGAAGTTTGTATTAGTTGACTCTACAATGGATTCAACAGGCGGATAATTCAGTGTAGAAGGAGAAAGAAGTACACTTTGCTCAAAACATAAAGTGGGTGCCTAAGCATATCTTACAAACTTAGGGTAGTTTATGATGACAAGGGAAACAAAGTGTGATTTCCCAACCGGAGCAATAATGAAAGGACAACACAGCTATAGCAAGCCAAGTTCCTTTCTCTCAACCTCGAGAAGCTGAACTCCCACCAGAGACAAAATAAGGAAGTATTAGGAAATGCTAACCTTATCTCAAGGATGTTATAGGGTTGCAAGACATTTTCACAACTCCCAATTCAATAGATAAGTTCCAAAATAGCTTTCACATGTCAAGTAAAATGAAACATGAGTGGTAATAGAAATAAAATGCAATCTCTCTAATGACTGGGGAACTATTCATCATTTTCATGGACGGGAATCACAAATCTTGTTGGGAAAATGCAAATCCCATCAAGCAGCCTAGACTATGCAAGTGATTTTTAACCATGAAGGTTGTAAAAACTAGAATGTTTTGTGACTTGGTGAGCCGAGGGATTGGGATGGAAGAAACTTGAGATGCCTAGAGTTTTAAATTATGCTTGTTCTTATGATAAATTTCTTTCTATGTGTGGAATGACTTGATAGGAAAAGAATGTATTCATTCAGAGATAAAGGAACTTGTACACAAGAATAAATAAATGAATCATGTTGTAACTTACATCAATGAAAACAATGTGCTTAGTAACTTAGGAAAAACCTCATAGGGTGGTTGTGACCATCCTTTAAATGACTGTAAGTTTTGGTCAATAAACTCCTCACCATGTAACTTCCTAACCTAAATAGTAATTTTGCAAATGTGGTTGAATAAATTGTCTGATACATCTATTCTACATCTAGTCATATATTAGAGAGGTAAATGTAGGATCTTATGTATGTAATTCTTCGTTGCATGGATTGCTACAAATGATATGAAAATAATAGACTGTGTGATGAGTATGGAGATCTATTTTTAAATTGTTTTCTTTATTAATTAAGAGATGTGTTCTCTTAGGAGGGCAACCATTCTAATGTGATATATTTTGTGATTAGTTTGGGGCAACTGGGTACTCCCCACATGGGGCAACAACTGACTCTAGAAATACTTAGAGATCGAGGCAACTAGCTTTGTTGGGGTAACCCACCATGGCATGGGGCAAGGGTTCTTTCTAGTAGTTACAAGCCTGAGCTAAAAAGGTCTTCCATAGCAAGAAGAGGGTGAAGGGGGACACTTCTCATTCTACTATATGCAAGTGATTTTTTGCCATGACGATTGTAAACTCTATATTGTTTTGTGACTCGGTGAGCCAAGGGATTAAAGATGGATGAAACTTGGGATGCCGAGGATTTGAAATTACGGTTTTCTTATGATGAATTTTTTTGTGTGTGTGGAATGACTTGATTGCAAAAAAATGTATTCATTAAGGGATAAAGGAACCTATACACAAGAATAAATAAATGAATCATGTTGTAACTTGCATTAGTGAAAACAATGTGCTTAGTAACTTAGGAAAAACCTCATAGGATGAACGATCCTAGTTGGGAAGTAGGTATACCTAGGAATCAAATGATACTTCTTCAATAGACTACCATGGAAGATATTATAAACCTTAAGATGTGGAAGAAGGAGCAATTCATAAGCTTGATCTCTAATCTCCCTTGTGATAACATAAGATCCATAGTATCTTGGCAATTACTTCCTATACTTTCCCAAGGATAAATAACTCCTCTTAGGTTTTACATGAAGAAAAACCATATCTCCTTCCTCGAATTCATGACTCAACATTTTTGGGTTTGCATATTGCTTTGATATCTGCATATTGCTTTGATATCTACATATTTCTTCTGTTTGTCTTGAGTAGCTTCGATATCCCCTTCCTTGAATTCACAAGTCCACCTCTTTGGGTTTGCATATTACTTTTGTGGACCTGTCTTGAGTAGCTTCAATATCTTTTCTTATGGACTCCATCTAGTTATCTATTTTATCAAGCATTGACCTTGAAACTTCTACCCTAATTAGAAGGTCATACCAAATCAAGGGCATAAGGCAGTCTTGACCATACAGAGCTTTGAAAGGGCTCATAGAAATACTTTGATGATTAGTAGTATAAGTGAATTCCACCAAATGTAGATAATTCAACCATATTTTTTACTCACATCCACAAAAACCTTTAAGAGTATCCTCAATGACTTGATTAACCCTTTCAGTTTGGCCATCTGTTTTCAGATGATAAGCTATACTAAGGTCTAGAGAAGTTCCAACTGCTTCAAAAATGAAATTCAGAATTGATAAGTAAACTTTGCATCTCTATCACTTATTATTCTATGAGGCAATCCATGTAAATGAAAGATATCATAAAAATATCCTAGAAATATCTAAAGTAGTGAAGGTCTTCTTTACTAGGATAAGGTGTGAAACTTTTGTGTGTCGACTATAGCAAATATAGAAACATATCATTAGGAACTCAATGGAGTCTTCTTGGGCCCTTTTATTTGGTAGTTTAAGGGAGTCAAACCTTTTCTCTTAAGAAGAAACGTTTTCTAATTTGAAGCTTCAAAACGGCTACTTTATTCGAATTTAAATTTTGGGGGGAAAATGGAATTTAAAATCTAGCGGATAAAACCATATCATGTAACATATCTATGGAAAGCTCTTGATGCATAGATCATGGATCTGTAATCTCCGCTCAAATCAGAGCTTGTATGTAGAAGTTATGGAGGTCCGAAAATTGTAAAATTGCCCCCCTCCCCCTTTTGGGGGGAAAAGTGCACCCTTTGACCACTCTTACACCTCTCTTACAAACCCATGGTTTTTGCTTACATGGTGGGCTCCTATTTGTCAAAAAGTTAAACGTTTCCATAACCTCATGGCAAATTAAAGGGCCCAAAAAAACTCCATTGAGTTCCTAATGATGGTATTTATTGGTAATTTTATGATGTGAAATCCATATACACTCCCATTTCATCTCATCAAAATATCCAAAGGATGTAATTTTCTAGGCAATTTGACCCTTTCAACTTTAATCTTTTGATGCTGGCATTGACATACATAATTTCCTAAGCAATTTGATCCTGTCAGCTTTAATCTTTTGAATAAAGCATTGATAGACATAATTCAGTATATCCTTTTTCAATCTAGCCAAAAGAAGCTATTCTTGACCATTGCAAAAGGTCTTCACATAACCAGGATGTCCTGCAATTGGGCTATCATGAGCCTCAACTAAGATTTTCTTCTTGAATTCCCCATTGATTGGGACACATAAGCTGTCACGTAGGCTGTAATGCCTGTGACCGACGGCAGACCGGATGGCCATATCCGGGGTTCAGTGGGAGAGGACGCCCATGCGGAGTCATTGGCGGCCAGGCTAGTGTGGACGGCAGGCCACACACTATATAGCCTGGGGGATGAGGGGCAATCCTCATTCTTCCTCTATGGCTGGGTGGTGAGCCAGAGGCCATCCCCTCTCGTGGTAACGCCCGTAGCGGCGTTACGGATATCTAACACTGGTATCAGAGCATGGTTCGAAGGGATCATGAGAGTCCGCGCACGCGAACGGGGGGACCGGAGCCCACTCGGTGGTTTTCATCCACAATCTCCTCACCCTTATCTACACAAGGGAATGTGTGGAGGAAGGAGGACCAAGACTTTTGAAGGGAAGAACTCTTTCTCTCTCTCTCTCATTCTCTCTCCCCGTCACACACAGCATCGAGGTAAGCAAAATGTGTTGTTTTCATTTTTTTGTCTGCGTTGAATCGATTGAAAAACTGTGCGTTGAAGGTTTTCAAAAGAAAACGCCTGTGTGTTGAGGTGGGGGGGCGTAGACCAACCCCACGAAACCGGTGTGTGTGGGGGGTGGGGCGGCGAAAACCAGCCAGCCCCAGCAAGCCTTGGGGCGCAGACCAACCCCCCACGACAAAGAAAACGCCTGCGTTGATAGCTACAAAGAAAACGCCTGTGTGTTAAGGTGGGGGGCGCAGACCAACCCCACGAACCCGTTATGTGTGGGTCGCGCACTTCAGTAGCCTGCGGCGAAAACCAGATAGCGTTTCAAAATAGAGCTAAAAAGCGAGTCCCACGACATTCGATTATGTTGTGTGTGGGGGGAGGGGGGGGGGGGCGAACAGCAGCCCCTGGCAGCGTTGAAGCTGAAATCCCGTGCGAACAGCAGCCCCTAGCAGCGTTGAAGCTGAAATCCCGTTATGTGTGGGTCGTAGAATGCGTTGAGGCCAGCGTCTGAGAAACCCAGGCGGCCAGCCATGGGCGGCGGCGCCGGCCAGCCAGCGGCGGCCAGCCATTGCGGCCACCCAGGCGGCGGCGCCGGCCAGCTAACGGCGCCAGCCAGCTAACGGCGCCAGCCAGCCAACGGCGGCGGCTGGCCAGGAATGGCGCCAGCCAACCCACCAAGCAGCCGGCGACCAGCAACCAGCAGCCGGCCACCAACGGCCTGAAAAAAAAAAGGGAATTAAAAAAATTAAAAAACATTTATTTTTTTTAAAAAATAAAAATAATTTTCATTATTCATTTTTGAGAATTATATGAGAAAATTCAAGGAACCCTCTTTCTTGGCTGGGGAAGAAAATCATTCCCGCGAGAAATAATCCCGGCAAGGGATAAGTGTTTCCGGAGTTAATTTTTGTTATGAGTTGCAGGCATATTTTCTCGTGGATCGGAGCATCCCGGAAGCGTCCTTGTAGAGGCTCGCAACGCAACAAACCGACAGGTGACCGTAAAGGGGGGTGACTATTATTTTCTCTCCACCATTGCTCATTTTTATTAGCGTTTTTTTTTTTAGTAATTTTCGAGTTCTCGCATTATTTTTTTGCAAGAATTAAAATGTCTGCTAGGCGTAGTGTGTCCCCACCGCCTTCTACTTCTCTAGGTTTTTCCAGTCTCTTGTCCTCGGTCGCGGGTTTGACCCCGACCGAATTGTCAGGCCGTACACGCCCGACCGTTGTTCGGTCCGGAGCGCGCTTATCGATCACTCGTGATCCGCCAGCGCCCTCCTCGTCTATTGACCCTGTCTTAGGACCCAGCGAGCCCGCAACGGCCGCATTGGCTGATGACCCCTTTCTGGCCGATGAGCCAGAGGACATGAACACTGACGTCGCCGAGGGGACCGAGGAGGACCTCTTGGATTATGACGACGATGACTATGACCTACTGGACCCTGCTGATGTCCTGACAGAGACGGAGCTCTCTAGTGGACTGTTTAAATATCTTAATGCGAAATTGAATACTATGGGTAAAGTCCAGGCTGATTTAGTCACGATGCTACAGAGCATTTCTACACGGTTAGATGCACTGACAGCCGCCTCGGCTAATACTCCGACTCCTCGTGGTAGCCGAGCTCCTACAGCACGGGTGAGCGTAGCCTCGCCAGTGGTTGCAGGAGTACAGGCCGATGCGCCTGCAGGGCCGTCCGTAGCGACAGCTTCGTCGTTGTTAAAAGACTTAAAGCCGCCTAGTTTTGGTGGCGAGGAAAAGGAGAGAAACAAGGACTCAGTCAATATGTTTCTAGCGAAGTGGTCAGATTTGCACGCGCTGCGACAGCAGCCTAGCCGTATACAGCCCGTAGAGGCTAGCCTCTCTTTAACCGGCAAAGCGTACAAGTGGTGGATGAGTCTGACAACTCGCCCTGCCACTTGGACGGAATTTGAAACAATGTTTCAAAAAGAATTTTTGCCTGTTAATGAGGCAGAGAGAAGCTGGGAGTTATGGGACAAGTGCTCGATGGAGAACAAATCCCTAACTCAGTACATCTCAAACTACAGGGAGATAGTACTCAAGTTAAAAGGAATCGATGCATTCCAAACATTGCGGGGCTTTAAGAGAGGCCTCAAAGATGATTACCTTGAGTACGTAGAACCCCTACAGCCTAAGGACTTAGCAGAGGCAATTCAATATGCACAGATATTCGATGACATCAAGCGCCGTAGTGCGCGTAATGGTTCTAGCAGGGCCGAGGGTAGTGAAAAGAGGAGGTCAGGCCTCAAAAGAAAAGGGTTCCGCAGTGAGAAACAAGGGGATAGGACGGACCAGGAAGGACAGGGTGGTCATTGGTCTAAAAAACCGCGACCATCCAGAAAAAAAAGAGACACCGAAAACCAAAAGAAAGAGCAATATATTAAAGCGCGAAAGGAAAATCGCTGCTTTAATTGCAATGAAGTAGGACACACGAAGGCTGAGTGTCCAAAGCCTAAAGCCAGCACGAGTGGCAACGAGCCCAAAAAAGATGGTAAATCTTCTAGGCAGTTGCATACAGTGCAGAGACTCCCTCTCAGTTCCGCAGAGTTCAGAGAGGTGACAGTGTGTCATTGTGATGAGCATCACGCTTGTTCAGTGACACCAGCAATGTGGCAGCCTACTGTAGGTCCGCATGATATGGTGCGCATGTATGGCACCATAGGTGGCCGTAGAGTCACAGTTTTTATTGATGATGGAGCTACTCACAACTTCTTGAACTACTCGTTAGTCAAGAAATTGGGATTGACTGAGACCCGGAGTGATCATGAGTATACTGTTGGCCTAGCCAACGGATATGACAAAACGGTATGGAATACCGTAGTATTGGGGGTCCCATTATCTATGCAGGACTACAAGGCTCCGCTTGACTTTCAGGTCATGCACTTAGCCAGAGCAGACGTATATCTAGGCAGGGAGTGGCTGTATGGCTTGGGCCCTAGTCTAGCTCGGAATTACTTACATAACACGCTATGTTTTGAGCATGGAGGTAGAGTCATCACCCTGCAGGGCGACCGTACTGTCCCTGCCACACCACTTATTTCCTCCATGGAGTTGTGTACAGCGGTCCGCAGAGACCAGATAGCAGAGGTATATGCTTGTTACCCTCTTTTGAATTCTGTTTCCGTAGATGAAACGATAAATGATGTTTGCGTAGACAAACAAGAAAAACAAAATAACCTTGGACGAGACCCACTGTTTGAAAACCCTGTTTGGCATGCATGTGATTCGAACAAGAAAAAATCCAAGGTGAATGAGACATTGAAGAAAAAGTACGTAGATACTTTAACGAATTTATTAGAGGAATTTCAGGATGTTTTTCCTGATGATTTACCAGATGGTTTACCACCATCTAGGGAAGTAGACCATGGCATCGAAGTTATGCCAGGATCAAAACCTATAAGCAAACCTGCTTATAGATTAAGCCACTCCGAGGCACAGGAGGTGGAAAAACAATTAACGGAATATTTGAACAAAGGCTTTATTCGGCCTAGTTCAAGTCCGTGGGCATCGCCTATTCTTCTGGTAAAGAAGAAAGACGGATCTATGCGGATGTGCATAGACTATAGGGCTCTTAATCAGATAACGATTAAGAACAAGTATCCGATGCCACGCATGGATGAGTTGTTTGATCAACTCTATGGATCGAGATACTTCACAAAAATAGACCTGAGATTTTGGTATCATCAAGTTAGAATAAAAGCAGAAGATGTTGCGAAGACAGCATTTCGGACCCGTTTCGGGCATTTTGAGTTTTTGGTTATGCCATTTGGGCTAACCAATGCTCCAGCGACGTTTATGACGCTGATGGACAGTATTTTACGTCCATATCTGGGAAAATTCGTAGTAGTTTTCTTAGATGATATTCTTGTGTACAGTAAGACATAGAAAGAACACATAGAGCATTTGCGTCTAGTGTTCAAGTTGTTGCGAGAGCACAAATTATTTGCAAAGAAAAGCAAATGTGAATTTTTTGAAACAAAAATTCACTACCTTGGCCATATTATATCCGCCGATGGTACGCGGATGGAGCCAAAAAAAGTAGAGGCTATTCTTAAATGGCCAGCGTCGAAGAATCTCGAGGAACTGCAGATTTTTCTTGGCATGTCGGGGTTCTACCGACAGTATGTGAAGGACTACGCGAAGATCGCAGTCCCGTTGACTGACCAGTTACGGTCAAAAACAAAAAACATTAGTTGGGGGGACGCCCAACAGAAGAGCTTTGACAAGCTCAAGGTGACCGTAGCAGCTGCACCTGTTTTGACAATTGTCGATCCAACTGAGCCGTTTGTTTTGGAAACAGACGCTAGTAATGAGGCCATTGGGGCCGTACTTATGCAAAGGGGACGCCCAATTGCATTTGAAAGTAAAAAGTTAGATCGTGCGCAGCGTAACTACTCGGCTTATGAGCGAGAGTTACTAGCGATAGTTCATGCACTAAAAAAGTGGAGACACTATTTATATGGTGCCACTTTTGAGGTCCGGATGGACCATGAAAGTCTGAAATGGCTTTCAAGTCAAAATGAACTGAAGGGTAGAAAAGCTCGGTGGGCGGAGATTCTACAAGAGTTTGACCTTCAGATACGTTACCAGAAAGGTAAGTATAACGTGGTGGCAGATGCACTTAGTCGCATGCCACAGATTAATGAACTTAGTTTCACAGTCTTCAAGAATGATTTCTTGGAGTCCCTACGTGGTTTATGTGAGCATGATCCATCTTTTACAGAGGTCTGGCGCGCTGTACGCGTACGCACTTCTTCACAGACGCGACCACCTCCCTCGTTGGCACGTATTGCTAGTCCGGAGAGATTGGCCGAAGGTGCAACGGGAAGGGAAGCGAGAGTTAGTCCGGAGAGACTAGCCGTGTCTTCTGGGTATAATTTGGAACCGGAGAGTTCTGACGTAGGCCCTTCATCACCTTTGACTGCCACGGCTTCAAAGGGGAGTGATAAACTTTGTCGGGGGGAGAAATATGCTAATTACTCCATTGACGACGGGTACTTACTCTACAAGGGTAGAATATGTGTACCAACTATTGGTGACTTTCGGGCCCAAATTCTTAAAGAAAGTCATGATAGTCCAAGTGCGGGTCATCCCGGGATTCAGAAGACCTATGCACTAGTAAAAAGACAGTTTTATTGGCCTAGTTTGTTTAAGGACGTCCAGACTTATGTGCTGAAATGCAATAAGTGCCAGGTCAATAAACATGAACGTCTTAAGGTTGGAGGACTACTCCATCCGCTGGAGATTCCTCAAGGGAAATGGGAAAGCATTTCCATGGATTTCATTACTGGTTTACCCAAGACGAGTCGAGGGAATGACTCGGTGTGGGTGGTAGTGGACAGGTTAACTAAAATGGCAAAGTTTATTGCCACGAAGAAAACTGTTAAAACGCCAGAGTTGGCAAAACTCTTTATTGAACATCTCTACAAGCTATATGGCCTGCCCGCAGATATAGTGTCGGATAGAGATAGAAAGTTCAACAGTCATTTTTGGAGGGAAGTCTTCAAAAAGCTGGATACTACTCTGAGTATGAGTACAGCAGATCATCCGGAGTCTGATGGTCAAACTGAAAGAGTTAACCAAATTCTAGAGGATATGTTGCGTTCTTATGTTAGTAAGAAGCAATCTAATTGGGAAGAGTACTTACCCTTACTAGAGTTTGCCTATAATAGCTCCAAACACTCAGCGACTGGATTTACACCATTCATGTTAATGTATGGATTCCAGCCGAGATCTCCAATGGCTGTAGGCCTAGAAAAGGAGAAGATTCAATCTGTCAAGGATTTCCTTGAAGATATGAATGATATGCTCAGAGCCGCACGTGAGAGCATTCGTAGCGCTCAGGATCGCGCTAAAACTTATGCGGATAAAGGACGAAGAAAGGTGACCTTTGCAGAAGGTGACTTTGTATTCCTCAAGGTTCCTACGCAGTCAGAAACCATGAAAACGGGAAAGTGTGATAAACTTTCTCCGAGATATTGTGGTCCTTTTAAACTCCTTAAGAAGATTGGGGACGTAGCATATAAACTTGAGTTACCGGAGAGTTCTCAAGTCCATCCTGTCTTCCATGTCAGTAAACTGAAGAAATCAGTTCACGGGTTAGAGAACGCAGTTTCTCCAGAGATTTTGGTGGACTTGATAGAGCCACCAAAGATACCACATGAACCTGAAAAGATTCTACAGTATCGTGATAGACAGACCCGACATAAAGTGTACCAGCAGGAGGTACTTGTTAAATGGACAGATACGGATGAGGAGGTAGCTACTGGGAACGTCGTAGTGCAATTTCCAAAAGGTTTCCCCAGTTTGTTTTCGAGGACGAAAACTCTTCTTAAGGGGGGGGTAATGTCACGTAGACTGTAATGCCTGTGACCGACGGCAGACCGGATGGCCATATCCGAGGTTCAGTGGGAGAGGACGCCCATGCGGAGTCATGGGCGGCCAGGCTAGTGTGGACGGCAGGCCACACACTATATAGCCTGGGGGATGAGGGGCAATCCTCATTCTTCCTCTATGGCTGGGTGGTGAGCCAGAGGCCGTCCCCTCTCGTGGTAACGCCCGTAGCGGCGTTACGGATATCTAACATAAGCGATTACTATAGAAAATGCATCTATCTTCAAGTTTATACCCTTTGTACCTTGTCCATTTCCTAGCATAAAAAACGCATAAAAAACGCAATAAGTTGGGCAAAGATAAAACATCCATCGCAATCTTCTCCTTAATTTCTACAACTGTTATAGGGTGGTTGTAAGATGAGGTTATCTAGTTTTGTTTCATGGGTAGCCTTAAGTTTAGCTTGAAATCATGTAGTTTTTCATAAAGAATGGCCAATCTCTCCTAGTTAGTCCTCCTGGTCCTTTGCCACCTTTTGCAAAGTTCCTAAGCATTGGTTTAAGGTGAAAACACTCTACTGTCATATGAATTGATTTATATGATGCACACCAAACCATATCTCTCTTTGGGTAGAGGTGAGAACTACTTGCCTCTCTGGGGTAATTTTAAATTCATCTTTCAATTATTTCATTAGTTGAATAATGAGATCAGTTCCCATTGGACTTTTGCCCTTTTGATCTATCACTTTCTAGTAAAATTTTCCATCATGCCATGTCATCATCAATTTGGGAACTTCTTGAATATACAAAATTTCCCATGATGCTATATATCATTGGAAGCTACCATCCAAGTTTATATAATCCATTTCTTGTAGTTAGAGTAGGAGTGGCTTGTATAAGTATTCTTCTCTTTACTCTTCTTCCCACCTTTGCCACTTTGTTGCTAACTTAGCCTCATTTATAGAGTTCACTTGAATGCTCTCTGCATGTTCGTGCTTCTTGGAGGTAGAGGGTCTGGCTACTACTCTGGTTTGTGACTCTGGTGATCAATTACTTAGTTCAAAAATGTTATCAAAACTATGAGGTGTTGCTTGGCCTTGGTCCTAGGGTAGAAGCACACTCATTTTGAATGGGCTCTGGACTTGGCTTGACCCTTTGGGTTCCATCACTGGCATGCTTGGGAGAGCAGAAGCATCTTTAGGTACATCAATGGTGGTGGGTTCTTGTGGTTACATGTTATGTAACAAATAATCAATCTGCATTGACATTCATAGACACAAAGAGGTGGTAAACCACAATAATGTAGAGGCAAAATGCGATGGAGTTGTTGGATTAAATACACCAAGGTATCCTATGTGGCATTAGGGGACACCAAGCTAAGATTCAAAGTTGTTTTATCCATGTAAAAGAACCTTAGATGATCAAAACATTAAACCTCATGAGTTGTGGAGAGGTGGAGAGATTCTAGGCTTTATGGAGGAGGTTTAGGTGAAGATGTAGGAGATGCTCCCTCAAATCATGCCCACGAGTTTTCTTGATGAATCAATGTATAAATAAAGCCTATTTAAGAGGCAAACTGGTTAATACAAAGAGTGCATGATAATGCTAATCATCCTAGTGTGATTAAGTTAATCCATGTATTAATCATCTTTAGCTTAATTTCATCATTATAATTAATCATGATGCTCCTTGATTACTATGAGCCTCCATGAAATTGGTATCACAGCCATTAGGATCCTTAATCCTCCTTGCATTATTCTTATTATTCACTTAACTAATCACCATCAATAACTTAATCAAGTTTTTACCATTCTTCCTCTCTATGCCATACCCACTTGCAGTGGATGCCTGATCTCTCCCTCTACACACCACCATTGGAGACATTACTTGTATCAGCTTGTTCTTAACTCAGAGGCATGAAATCAGCTCAGAGGTATTGACAAAACTCATAGTGAATGGCGTGAAATCAGCTCGGAGGTATTGACAAAACTTGTAGTGCATTGCCTACTGCGGGATCCTATACATCAATCATGTAGATTTAGGGGAAACCCTAAAATTGAATCCTACAAAGCAACATTGTCCATTTCAAGCTGGTCTTGGGGATTTTGGCACATGTCAAACAAGCCTGTGTGGTCAAATTTTAGAAAAAAATGACACTAGAAGCTATTGTCACTGTTTTGCATAGTCAGGGACAAGTTTCAGTAAAGCTTAATCTAATCCATGCTCCATGTGCTTAATGTCTTGTTTAATGGTCTCAAACCAAAGTTGATCCATTTCTCCTCAATGCCCTAGAAGCATTTCAGCTCTCTCTAAGTCTAACTCCATCATTTGGATCCTCCAAAGTTGCTCTGTTTTTTGGTTTATAATAGAGGATTAAGCATCACTAATCAAGACTAAACAGAGAATAATCTCATTATCTTTGGGACATTGGTGGTTCATTCATGCCATTAGGGAGTTGTTACAAGCCTCTATCAGCTCACATTGTATTTTCTCTTTAATTTGGTAGCTCCTTCACACTCTTTTCATTGTATTCTCAAAATGACAAGTTCTAGTGAGTCATCAAACAAGAATTACATTAAAAATATTAAGAAGAAGCCACACTATTATGCTCATGCAAGGGATATAGGTTTAAGTGAAGTTTTTAGCAATAACATGCATATGTATGGAGAAGGTGAATTCTAGTTTTTTGCCATTAAATCTATAAAGGGACTAGACACTACTTTTTAGGTATATATCCCAAAGGTAAGACCTTCCCTAAATGGCTTATTCAATGAAGATAGATAATGTTTAAGGCCAAAAGTTTCACACTAAAATTAAATTCACTTTAATGAAGAAAGGATTGTGGAATGTTGCAAATGGCAAAGACAAGAAGCCCAGTATGAGGGATGCAAAAGCTATGTGGCTGGCTAAAGATGAAAAAGCACTTGCCATTGTAGGCTTGGGTTTAATTTAATCCATCACATAGATGAGAAGGGCACCTCAAATGAAGCTTTGGAAACACTCTATGTATTGTTTGTGGCACAAGCCAAAAACTCCAAAATATATCTTCTTATAAATTTTTTTGAATTGAAATTGAATTTGGGGGGTTCTCTTCCCACTCACGAAGAGCATTTTAACCCAACTTACAGGAATCAACAAGAACATTGAAGATGATGAGGTTAGAGCTTACCACAAGATGAGTATGGTAACATTGTTACCACACTTACCAACCTACCCACTCCAACACTAATGGATGTAGAGAGGCTTCTCTACTCAAAAAGGAAAAGAATATCAAATAGAGGGAAGGTCACTATTACAAGGAGGAATCTTACTTTAACCAAGGAGGTTACAAGAAACATGGACCAAAGGCATCCTTCTCAAAGAACCATTTCAGAGAAAGGAGTTTTCTAATAAGTCTTGCAACTTCTGTGGAAAAACTAATCATGAAGAGAAGGATTGTTTTCTCCCTTAAAAGTCCCAAAAGGCCTTACTTACATGGGAAGAAAATTCAAGTGGAAATGAAGCAAAGGCAAAAGAAGGAGCATCACTTGACCGACTACCTTGAAGGTAGTTGGGCTTTCTAGACAAAAGAGAACCTACCCTCCTATAGTCATACCTTTATCCTAAACTAGTTGTAAACATAACTCGAGTCTAGCATTTGGGATCATAAATGGCATTGTAAACCTAAGTGGAGTAAGATCTATGGGCACCAGCATGGTCATCATACCCATCATTGTAAACAGTAACTAGGACTAGCACTGTCATCAACTTTAGTCATGGATATTTTGTTGAGGGGAGGTGTTGGATTAAATACACCAAAATATACTATGTGACACTAGGGGACAAGGGGCTAAGGTTCAAAGTTGTTTTATCCATGTAAAAGCACCAGTAGATGAGTAAACTATTAAACCCCAAGAGTTATGGAGAACTGGAGAGATTCTAGGCTTTATGGACGAGATTCTCCCTCAAATGCTCACGTGTTTTCTTGATGAATCAATGTATACATGAAGCCTTTTTAAGAGGCAAACTGGTTAATACAAAGTGTGCATGATTATGATAATTATCCTAATGTTGATTAAGTTAATTCATATATTAATCTCTTTAGCTTGAGTTCATCATTATGCTTAATCATGATTCTCCTGATCACTATGAGCCTCCATGATGTTCAAGGAAAAAATTAAAGGTGAAATTCAGCCCAAAGGCTAATTTTCAAGGTTCTTCCAAAAGTCCTGAGCTATTTTACACCCAAAAAACGATGAATTTTTTAATATATTAGCCTAAGGAAGCATTTTTGGGTAAATTTTAGAGGAAAATTTACCAAATTTACACTAAAAGTATATATCCAAGAACTTTTCAAACATTCACCAAAGTTTCCTATAGACTCTACCTTCTATCAAAGAAAGATTTGCCAACCCATCTCTACTTTGACTATAGGATATGCTCCTTATTTTCTACCCTGATGATGTTATGAGGTGTGCTGCCCACCGATACTACACCTTCTTGCTCTTCAGTATGTGTTGTGGTGAGAGGTTGTTGGGGAGAAATGGAGATGGGTCATCATGGGGGGTGTTCTTGAATATATTCTTCTTTGCGTGTTCTGTTGGTTGGGAGATTAATCCAAGTTTGGCCACTAAATCTTTTATGTCGGCAAAGACTGCCGAAGGCTCCTCTAATCCTTTTGGCAAGGCTGTTGTATCCATGGGAAACTTTTCTGGATCTTGGGAGTGGCTCTTTGGTAAAGGAATCCCGACTACATGGCAAATCCCGACTACATGGCTAAGTACTTGAGTGAGGATATACATGTTTACCACCTTGTTGCCGTGTTTGCTAAGGTAATGTGTGAAATCTCCATGCACATTGGTGTCCCCTTTGTGCAGCTTGTAAATCTTATGAATGTCCACCCTATTATATTGGTTATCTGGCTTTACATGCTACCCTACAAGATTTCTCTAGCTTGGGATCTTTGAGAGAGGAGAATTCTTCTTGCTCTGCTGTTGTTCACTTTGTCAGCTTGGCAAATCTTAGAGAAATCCAACTTTTTTGAAAAGGGTTTGGGCTTCATTCCACTAGGCAAATGTGCAAGGCTTCTTTGATGAGATTCTGAGTGGATCAAGATTGCTTTCTTTGACCCATCCATATTGGTGATTGTGCCTCTCTTTGAGCCCTACCTGTAAGAAGCCAAAAACTTGACGTATAGCTTTATGTTCACACACACACACACACACACCTTGCACTGTACGACCTCCCCTTCACTTGAGCATCATTTACCAATTCCATGCACCTTGAAATTGGTACTTCCATGCCGTTTTTGGATGAGCTTCTTCTTCACTTGAGCATTATTTACCAATTCCATGCACCTTGGAGAATGGTACTGAAAGTACACCTTCTTGTTATCCTTAGTCTCGGTGTGACTGAGGACCATGCCATGGCATTGGTACATGAGTGGACCGAGGTAGCTAGCCTTTTGATGAATGGGCTTGGTTTCTTTATCCTTGGTCTTCTTCTTTGCTATTCTATCATCTCCCCCCTAAGGATAGTGGGTGGTGATCACGGGGTTTCATAGAAAGGGTCAGGCTTCACTTCTTTACCTGCCATGATACTAAAAAATAGAAAATGTATCAGTTAACTAACTAGCAAGAGCACCTTCTTCCCTTGTTAAAGTTATTTATTATTAGGTTGGGGCTATTGGTGTTAGACTATGATTTAGGTATTAGTATAGAGGTGGTTTAGGGCACTAGAGGATGAGTTACAACTCTTTGGAATGACAACCATGACCATGATTATGCAGATTGTAGAATCGTCGTGGTCTGAGACACCCCATGGATTTCACCTTTGTGTGCAGTAGAACACTGAGGGAAGAATCAAGGACTAAAAACTTAAACTATACATGAGGGATCATCCCCCGAGACTATATAGTCATGGTATGTCATGACATTGTTGTGCAAAGACAACATGGTAGTGTGATTAGTGACATTGGCACAGACATGATTCCACAGACTGTAAAATCATGGATTGATATTTGTGGGGATTGATCTTGGAAAAGTTTTCTGGACATTTCATGATACTTTGGGAGTAGTTAACTGATATCTTTGAGAGGGCCTCTGCCTCCATGATTTTCACTGACATGACATCTTTAACCCCGTGATTTTGTAGACTACAAAATCATGGTGTGAGACATAATATGATATTTTAGTTCTCATGCACCAAAGGCATGGTGAGACGGTGTTTTGATGGTTTTTGTGAGGGATATATAACTGTGATTTGACATTACAACACATGTTGGTCGTGATTTTACAAGTGGGACTAATGATGTAGCACAATTACAGTATGATCCAAAGTTGTGATTGGTAATATGGCATTGTGATTGGTGACATGGTAAATCATGGGTATGATTGTGTAGACTACAAAATCACGGTGTGAGCATTGGGATATATTATATCTCAATGAGGGCTATTGGTGCCTTGAATGGCAATTTAGTAGGGTCAATGTTTGTTGATAGTGCATTGTTTTGATCATCACCGCCGTGATTCCACAGTCACGGAAATGGGCCACCATGATTGTACAAACTGCAGAATCGTGACTTTCCCATGTTGGACTTTCTTAATCATAGGGTTGAAAAGAGGCGACCTAGGCTTGTGTTTACTATGAATAGTAGGTGGATCCTTACGTATCCACTTAACCTAGACTATAACCTTTTTCACCCACTTATCCCGATCCTTAGGTATCCACTTAACCAAACCCTTAGATAAAAGTTCTAGCTTAGCATGGGAGTTGGACAAAGATATGGACATTCATTCAAATTGTCTAGATCCCACCAACATACATTTGGCCAACTGTCCAAATCTACATCAAATATAAATGCATAATGACCATCACATGTGACCTTGCCCTTTTGGGGAATCGCCTAATCTACTGGTAACCCTAATTGGGGACTTGTCTAGTTCTCATCTCACTAGATTTGGCCAACTCTTTGTTCCACGGGAACACGAAAGAGGCCGGAAGCAATTAACGCGAGAGAGCGGGATTGTAGCCATGGGAACATAAAGACGCACATAATTTTTCCATATTTTTGTGCCGAAGTGTAATGTAAATCGTTTTAGGCCAATGTGGGTCCTAAATGAGAGTTCTAAGTGTATTAAGCAAGGCTCACTTATGGGGTTGTCCGCCCATGTGTGAAAGAGGCCTAGGGTTAGGGTTAGTGACATCTCTACAATAGAGATGTTAGCTAAAGAAAGTGGACGTTTTTGCCATTCTCATAAGCTATTGAGTGAAGCTCTTGAGCTCTCAAGCTATGGCAGCTCTCTAACTCTCTCTCTATTGTACTCTAATGAGCATCAAGCTCCAACAACTATAGCTCCACTTCATTCTCTTAATATGTTTTAGCATCATTGAAGCAGATTAATCTATGATTAGTTGAATGCTTCTTTCTTTCTCTTGTGTATGCTGCATGCTTGTAGTGTGTGTGTGTGTGTAGTCTCCATTGATACAAGCTCTTGCCCACTTCATTGGCAATGAGTTATTCATGGATAGACTCTCTCTATGAGCTTGTGGGTTAGTAGATGCACGCTTATGGGTTTGCAGGCATTAGGGAAAGCTAAGATTTAATCAATGTTTGAATGAGATTAAGAGATTGCTATACATTGCTTTAAGGGATTGAGAGATTGATTGAGGTGTTGAATGGTTGAATCGTCAAGTGGTGGTTTGTGTATGTGAGCTCTCCCTCATGGGATAAGCTTTCATGTACTAATCGGGTCAAGTCCTTGGATTGACATTGTGTTTCTTAACACATTTATTGATCGGTAGTACTCTATGAGCACTATATTGCACGGTAGAGAGAACCGCTCTACAATGGCGCCGCTATCGGGGAGCGAGTGCCTACATTAGTTGAGCACCATACACACACTACCACTCCTTGTTAAGCTCCAATCGGTTGCAAAACTGTTGGATAGGAGAGCAAGATTTGGGACTAATTTTGGTACTTATTTAAGACTAATCTGTTGTTAAATTCTCTTTAATTGTCTTGCAATTTGAGTGCGATTGGCTAGCTACGCTTCTCCCTTGAGGTCAGGACAAGGATTCAACACACGGGAAGGATTGGAGGTAGGCGCTAAACCTACAAATTTCAATTTGTGTGTGAAAGAGTGAGGCCTGTTTTTGCATTTCTGTCATTCTGTTTGAGGATAATTTTTACAATTTCAATTTTCTGCATGTTCGTTTTATTTTCTGTTCTTAGCTTAGTTTAGTTTTTTGCATCTTTAATTTTGTGCATTTTAGTTCTCTGTTAAACTTGCATTTTAGTTCTCTGTTAAACCTGCACCTGTAGAGAAACTGAAATCTGTACACACACATGAAGACTGAACATTTTGAATTTGCTGCAAATCTCACAGCTGCACACGCATTGAATTCGCTACACACGCATTTAGTTCACTGCACACGCACTTCAAAAAAGGAAATAATAATAATAATAATAAAAGAAGGCGGTTGTGCGTGAACAGCGCACCGCGAGGAGAGACCCACACACCGCACCATAAAGGCCGCCACCGCACCGGATAAGGGGGTGCAAAAAAAATTAAAATTAAAAACCTTAAAACTTGACCTTATGCACTTGCGGTCGGGACGTCATATAGACACTGCCATAGGGTCTAGGGCACCTTCCAGAGTACCTACACAGGAAAGTGGAACCCAATCGGTAGGAAATTTGGCAGATATTGCTGTAACCTTTTTCGAATCCCAATCTGATACCCTTTCCAGGACAACTAGCTCATTGTCTATGGACAATCTAGGGCCATCAAATAGTCATCCCTTAGCCCCAAATAGGACACCCACAAGATCTTTTAACCCATTTGAAGCCGACGCCATGGGGTTACCACTCAATGTGAGACTTCAATATGTCTACACGAATGCTCAAGGAGATGAGATCTTTAGGGATCCACAACAACGGTATCTCGTTATCGCAAACTTTTTCTCAAAGCTTGATAGAGCACCTCTAGTCAATGACCAGGGTAACATGTGCATGGGTGGAGATGGTGTTCACTATTACGAAGTCACCTATCATCTAGAGGATGTAGACAAATTAGGGGAGCTCTCTAAAGGTGAGTTCTTAGACTTATCAACGCCTTCCAGAGCAAGGGAGTCTAGAGATGATTGGCTCATTGAGCCGGACACGCCTAGACCATCCAATGCCCAGTCCTTAAAGCCATCCATAGATGATTTACTTTTTGTAGATCTAAATTTGGAAAGGGACAGGAAAGGCAAGAGCAAAATGGATCAGGGGGCTGAGAACCAATGGGAGTTTGTACGACAAATTCCAGTGACAAAGGTCTTTCAGGATGACCCACTTCAAGAGGTCTATAAGGACTCTTTAGAAGGATATTATGCCACAACTAGATCGCAAGAGCTAGATCTTCCTCTAGCACTTGTGGTGGTAGTCGAGAAGCTTGTAGGATACAAGAACCGAATCATTGATAAATGGGCCAATGAATACCGAACCTTAGATTGGAAGGAGATTCATGAGCTCACGTGGAGAGGACAACCATTATTCATGGAAGTGTTCTCTACTAATACAACTAAACCAGGAGAGACAGCCTTTCTTGTGGTGAAACTGTTGCTCCTCCCCTACGAGAGTTCACTAGAGAGGGACCATCAACATCAAAGTGGACCACTGCAAGTAGCCCAACTCTAGCACCAAGATATTATCCTACACCAAAAGTGCGACCACAGATCACACCACAACAACGTTTCTCTCACTATGACAATCGGAGGGTAGGGGAGCCAACTCGGCCTCCCATAAATGCACCTTTGGAAATGCGGGTAACAAGATCTTTGGAGGGGATTGGTGAGGCAGGTAATAGGGGACCCACACCAATTTGGGATGCATGTGGACCATCTTACCAAAGAGAGGAACAGTTCCCACTGAGAGAGAGAGGCCGTAGGCCCTATGATGAGTATTCAAGACAAGTAAGGCCATCAACTCTTCAGAAATTGGTAAAGAAGTACGAAGGGTCAGGAGATCCATATGACCATGTAGTAGCATTTAGGCAAGCAGTTCGAGCTGAGCAAGTGACTGCAAGCATACGCAAATTGAAGGATTTGGGCTCACTCTTGAGGGAAAGGCCCTTGCTTGATTTCAGGCACTAGAGGCTTCAGACAAATCTTCTTTACGAGTTTTGGAAGAGAGATTCATTGCTGCTTTTTCCTTGATGGGGATTCAGCATGACACAGTAGCAAACATCTACTCTTTCAAGCAAGGCGAGACTGAGAGTGTTAGAGACTATGTAAATAGGATAAAGCAATACATTAATCGTTGCCCAGAAGATGAGAAGCCCACCCAGAGTCGATTAATTTTTCTCTTCTTAAAAGGACTCAAAAATTCAACACTGCACACACATCTCTATGCAAAGAAGCATACAAATTTCAATGAGTGTTGCCATGATGCTATGGATTTCATAGATAACTTCAAATTCCAAGATGGTACTGGCCCTGAGGTGCAACCTAGAGACTATGTTGAAAGAACGGTAGAGGGGGAGGAGACACACACACAGGAGCAAACCCTAATGTATATTGCAAACCCTAACCATAGAGGGAAGCCATGTCCACTCTCACACCAAGCATAATGCACTAATCCATATTCCACACAACACACAATGAGTTGTGTCCACACTCAACTAACCCTAGCTAATGTCCACACACTATGACCAGCTGGACACGCGGTCATTTATGTCTCACACATGTTCCTACCTAATCTGCCAGCACATAGCATAGCTGGCTCACACTGACATCGAGGTTGAATCTCAACAGCCCCTCTCAAGCTCATGATGTACTACCGATGAAGATGTAGATGAGCTTGGGATATCAAGACTCTTAACACTCCCCCTCAAGCTCATCCCATGTACTCCCAACATAGTCCGGAAGTACTCAAACTTCTCCCTGCTAAGTGGCTTCGTAAAGATGTCTACCACCTGCTCATCAGTCTTCACATAGTGAAGATCAACTGTACCATCCAGCACCATCTCTCTGACAAAGTGATAATGGACCTCTATGTGTTTGGTCCTCGCATGAAACACTGGATTCTTTGCCAACTGTATACTGCTCATGTTGTCACAATGAATGACAATTTTCCCATCAATAGGCTCACATAAATCTGTCAAGAGACTCTTTAACCATATAGCCTCACAAGTAGCAATGGCTGCACCCCTGTACTCAGCCTCTGTACTGGATAAAGCAACTGTAGGTTGCTTCTTGCTACTTCAACTCACCACGGCACTTCCAAGTGTAAAAGCATATCCACTAGTAGACCTCCTGTCATATGCGCTACCTGCCCAATCAGCATCTGTGTAGCCATGTATGTCCAAGCTTTTACCACTCTCATAAAATAAACCATAATGTGCTGTGGTCTTCACATATCTCATGATGCGTCTCACTGCATCCAAATGTGGTTTTCTGGGGCTCTGCATAAACTGGCTGACTAGCCCCACAGCATAACTCAAATTCGGGCGTGTGATAGTCATGTATATGAGACTACCAACCATCTTCCTGTACATAGAAGGATCATCCAATTCCTTGCCATAATCAGCCCGCAACTTCACATTTTGCTCCAATGGTGTACTCATAGGCTTACACCCTGTCATGCCATACTTTGCCAACATATCCAATGCATATTAGCGCTGTACTAACCAAGTACCTGCATGATCTTTCACCACTTCAATTCCAAGGAAGTATCTCAACTCACCAAGATCTTTCATGTCAAATTGCCCACTCAAAGCTTTCTTGACATGCATCACATCTGCACCATGATCACCTGTGATAATCAAGTCATCCACATAGATGACTAGTAAAACAATCCCATGCTCTGTCTTCTTCACATAGAGTGAAGAATCTGCTGTAGAAATCTGAAAACCAAGTGAGATAAGATATCTGCTCATCTTATCACTCCAAGCACGAGGTGCTTGCTTTAGACCATACAATGCCTTTTTCAACCTGCATACGTGAGTGGGATATCTAGGGTGTACATACCCTTCTGGCTGTACCATGTACACTTCCTCTTGTAGATCTCCATTCAGAAATGCATTTTTGACATCCATCTGATGCATTTTCCAGCCATTAGCTGCAGCCATAGCAATGACTGCTCTCACTGTGCCCATCTTAGCCAACCACTGGACTAAACGTCTCATCATAATCCAATCCTTGGGTCTGTGCATAACCCTTTGCTACCAATCTTGCTTTATGTCTCTCAATAGAACCATCAGATTTGCACTTCACTTTATAAACCCATTTACATCCAATAACATTCTTATCCTTTGGTAATGCAACCAAGTCCCATGTATCATTATGGACCAATGCGTCCATCTCAACATCCATTGCTTTTTCCCATACATGCTCTCCAATAGCCTCTGTATAGCATGTAGGTTCCACATGCTTCACCATAGATGTCATATATGCATAGTGCATAGCAAAATCTCTATATGTCAACCTGTCAACAGGATATCTGACTCTCTGGGATCTCCGCAATGCCTGCGGGTCACTCTGTACACTTGTAACTCTAGCATGTGGTGACACATATCTATCCTGTCTAGCACCAGGTGTGCGTAAAACAGGTATGCCAAGCTCCTCATCCAAACTCTCAGAACTAGATGACTCATAACCTGTGATTCCAATTCCTTCGACTTTCTTCTTGCCTTTATCCATAGCACTACTCCCAGTGCTCACACTCTCATGCCTCAAACGTCCTGACCATGGACGTACACTGCTACTCTCAGCTTCTGCTGCTGCTGGCCCAGACATAGTAGTAGAACTAGAACTTGCTTGTGGTGGCAAGTTCACATGCACATCAGCCTCAAGTGACTCAATGACACCTTCATCTTTTGCTTTGTACCAACTAGCAAGCTCATCAAACACCACATCACGTGAGATGACCACTTGTCTAGTTTGTGGATTATAACATTTGTATGCCTTTCGATCCTGTGCATATCCAACAAATACACATTTCTCTGCCTTAGGATCCAACTTCCTTCTTCTTTCATCAGGCACATGTACATAAGCTATGCATCCAAAAACTTTGAGATGTCCAATGTGTGGCCTGTAACCTGTAAGCCGCATCTCTGGCGTGCTTCCATGAATGGCTGCTGTAGGTGTTTTGTTCAGTATATACACTGCAGTAGCACATGCTTCTGCCCAATAGTAATCTGGCATGCTCTTTTCATTAAGCATTGCCCTAGCCACTTCACATATGACTCTATTCTTTCTCTCTGCCACACCATTCTGCTAAGGTGTATACCTGCAAGTCAACTGTCTTCTTATTCCATGCTTCCTCAAGAAATGATCAAAAGCTTTTGAGGTGTATTCACCACCTCCATCTGTCCTCAGACATTTAATCCAACAGCCATACTGCTTTTCTGCAAAAGCTTTGAAATCCATGAACTTTTCCAACACTTCACTCTTCTCTTTGAGAAAGTATATCCATGTCATCCTGCTAAAATCATCTATGAATGTAACATAGTATAAACTGCCTTTGATAGATGGGTTTTGTGCAGGACCCCATACATTACTATGTACTATCTCAAGTGGCCTGTTACTCATATTTCCTTCTCTAGGAAACCTCAACCTTGCCTGCTTTCCAAACTAACAGGCTTCACAAACATGCATATGTCCATCATATTTGAACCTAGGCAATCCATTGACAATGCCTCTTGTTTGCATGTTCTTTAATCTCTGTATATTGACATGTCCAATCCTCTTATGCCACATATCAATGTCCTGTACCACATTTTTACTTTTGGAGAACATGGCTGATTTTAGCTGAGGAATTCCAGCATCCAACTTAAACAATCTGCCTTCTTTCTTACCTTTAGCAATCACTCTACATCCATGTTTGAAATCTTCAACGAAGCATCCATGCTCATTGAAACGAACCTGTAATCCATGTTCTACCATTTGACCAACTGAGGCCAAGCTTTTAGTGATCGAAGGCACATACAGCACATCTGACATAGACTTTGTCTGACCATTGTGCATGACCAATGGTACACTTCCAACATGTGTAATGACATGCTGGGTATCATCACCTATTTCCACATAGCCTTTTACTTCCATAGGCTTCATATGCTCAAACCATTCTCCATGACATGTCATATGGTTTGATGCTCCTGAGTCCATGTACCATGTGTCATCATTCTCAGCATTTGTCGTCATAGAACCCACAACATGCTTCATGGCAAACAAATGATTTGCTGTGCCATCATTGCTGCTTGATGCATAGTTTCCACCATGTTGTGCATAATTTCCACCATAATGACCACCACGCTGTGCTCTACCCCCTCTCAAATCATTCTGTTTGCGGAAACAATCTCTCGCCATATGTCCAAATTTGCCACAATAATGGCATTCCACATCTTGCATAGAATTTTGTTGGCCTTGCCAACGTCCTCGACCCCCACGGGGGTTACCTCTGCCTCTCTGAGGTGCATATCCACGACCACCTCGAGCACCATATGAAGGCTAAAAATTCTGTTGTGGAGGCCTGTCCTACCATCCACGACCATTACCACCACGTCCACGTGATGCAAATCTCCCCCTGCCTCTAAAGCCTCTCTGCGAGTAGAAAGCCTGATTTCTGCCATCATCATGGCTAGTAGATGCATCCAGAAATGAATCACTGAGCTTAATTTCCTCAACCAACAAGAGTGAAACCAACTCATCGAAGTCAGGTAGACCTGTACTCCTCACTGAGATAGATGTATCAAAGGATTTGTATTCCTTGCCAAGACCACGCAAGGTAATATCCACCAAATCATCATCAGGCATGGGGGCATTTATTGTGGCCAATGCATCTGCAAACTTCTTGATTTCTTGCACATAATCATGTATGCTCCTTTTATTCCTTTTCACATTATGTATTTGCTGTCGCAAACTGAGACTTGCGAGCACTCGTATCTGTATCAAACATTTTGACCAAATTATCCCATGCATCTTTGGGATTCTCAGCATCCTGTATGTGTATGAGCATAGCATCAGAAATGCATATAGACAGATAATGCAGCACTGTGAATGCTCTCTCTGACCATAGCTTATGATCAATAAGCTGCTGTGCTGTGTAGGTTGTCGAGGTAGGTCAGGCTCAGGCTCAGCACCTGTAATGAGATTCCAAAATCCTTTTCCTTTCAAGAAACTCTTTATCCTGTACTTCCATGCCTGGAAGTTCTTCCTATCCAGCTTTTCACCAACAATCTGAACTGGATTATCCAACATGTTTGCTCAATGCATACACCTTCCGCACACTTCAAATCTGTAAATGAGCCTTCCTCAGCTCAACCACACTCCAATGAATGTTCCAGATACTCCAAGGTAGCCAACAAACTCCAAATTTGATGTAGAAAATCAACCTGTAATCATCCAAGATGAACTGACTCACGCAGTGCGGGATACCCTGAATTGACACGCCTTCCAAGGCTCCAAATCACAATGTAATGGTGCAATCAAGTATGGGCAACTTGCATTGACACCTAATCAACCTCAATGTTGAGTATCTGACATGTGTACATATCAATTTTTGAAAACCCCTTTCTCTGTTTTTGGAAAAAACCAGAAAAACCAGTAGAAATTTTGCTCTAATTCCTTCAATATTTGACCAAATTGAGCAACCAGGCATTCATTAGCTTAGCAATAGTGTCCATCAACTCCATGTAAGAGGAATTTGTCCAATTGTAAAAGACCAAAGATTAATTGCTCAATTAAAATGCTCTGTTTCTCTGCAACCAGTGGACAGCCTGTTTTAATCAGCTCATTCCCAGCTCAATTAAGCATCATTGACCAAACAAATCACATAGCCCTCTTCTCCAAAGTGTAAAGCATCCAATTGCTAAAGAAATTGTGGAAGATATCAAACACCCAATGAGAAATTGATCTCCTCGTAGGCAAAAAAACCAGAAAACTGCTCTGTTTCCTCTGTTTGAGCTACGCCGCCTGCAAATGAGGGGTTTGGGAGTTGTTGTGATGCTATTTGATGATGACTATAGGTGCCCAACACACCTAGGCATGTGTGTGACCCAACAATGCTTTGATTTTTACCAAAATCACACTCCAAATGCATCAATTTTGGGCTTCCTTCTCTCTGTTTTATGAGAGCTCAAAAACCAGAGATTTCCATACATTTAAATGCTTCCAAAATGCTCCAAAATCACAATAGGGCTTGCATAAGAGTTGCCATTACATCTCTCATTGTCAGATACATGTTTGCTTTGCCAGATTTACATGTATTTCCACCACACATCAATGTTCCCAAGCTTTAATGGAAAGTTTTAAAAACCAGAATTTCTCTTTGCTTTGATTTGCTCTATTTTGCTTTGCTTTTGCCTGTTTCACCTGCAATCCGCTCAAGGATGTCTGGAGGACCTTACCCGGTAGGCCAAGCTCTCAGATCTGATAGTATTCGGTGTGTTCCAAGCTTCACAGCTCCAATGGCAAGCTTCACAGCTTCTTCTCCCTCTTCTCTTCACTCACTCATAAACCCTAATAAACAGCACAAGGCTCTGATACCATGTTGAAAGAACGGTAGAGGGGGAGGAGACACACACACAAGAGCAAACCCTAATGTATATTGCAAACCCTAACCATAGAGGGAAGCCATGTCCACTCTCACACCAAGCATAATGCACTAATCCATAATCCACACAACACGCAATGAGTTGTGTCCACACTCAACTAACCCTAGCTAATGTCCACACACTATGACCAGCTGGACACGCGGTCATTTATGTCTCACACATGTTCCTACCTAATCTGCCAGCACATAGCATAGCTGGCTCACACTGACATTGAGCTTGAATCTCAACAGACTAGTGGGGTGATGACCAAAGTTCAGAGTCTAGCGCAATAGTAAATCTAGACCAGATAGCTAACCTAGTACTAAGGAGATTGGGACAAACCTATCGCCCACCCATGCAGCCACAACAAAAGCAGCACGAATGAGGAGTGTACTACCTACAGGTCCTCATCTTTGCGGAGCATATGGCGGTAACCATAAAACCGAAGAATGTAATATCTTTTCTCCTCTAGTCACAAACCAATCCACAAAGAAGTGGTGCCAGGCTTGTGCTTAGAATTATACCCACACCACACAGGAATGTACTCGCATTGCAAGAATGAAACAAGAGCGTGAGCAACAAAGGGGTGCAGTGGCTCCACAAATGCATCAACAGTATACTAATTTTGAACGTAAGCCACTGATGGCACAAGAGCAAGCACGACCTGTACTTGGAGCTCAACCTCCTGCTCCTGGGACTGCTCCTGTGAGGTTTGTTGACTACGACAATTCAAATATGTGTAGAGACTTGGTAAACCCAAGCTATGTGGAGGAGGAATATGCATCATATTCATCCAAGGAAAATCTCTTTAAAAGTCCCGCATATCCAAGCCAAGCACTGGAGCCTCAACCGGGGGAACAAAATTCTTTGATGTTGCTAGGCGGCCACCAACCTAGGACTCCAGACCCCTCAGGTCAATGGCAACAAAGGAAAGTAGAAGCCAAACTAATGGGCCCCTGTTATGAGTGTGGAGAACCCCATTGGGCTTGTGATCGTCCACATCGCCCAAGGCAAGCAGCTCGATCCAATACAACAGTACCACAGTTTCCACCAATTGAAAGATATTGTCTAGGGTGTTGTGTAGAACACTTCCCAAAGGATTGTTTGTTGCTGAAACCACATGAGGAAACTACCTCTCAACCAAAGGTCTTACTCAACTTTGTAGAGGTAGTTCCATCGCCACCTTCATTAGAGAATGAGGATGTCGTGCCACTTAGAGTCATGACTAGATCACAGACACGAAATGCCAAAATACAAACTGATGAGACACCTCGAACTAGGGATGCAAAGGCAAATCTAGTGGACAAGACCCTACATTTCAATAGAAAAAGGACCACTAGGAGGAAAAAGAACCGCAACAAGCAAACTAAGAGTGCATCCACTAGTTCTCAAGAAGTCTCTAAACAAAACATGAAGGATCAAGCTTTTACATCCCAAGAAGTGCATGAGGAGCATCAACCTCAACCTAGGCCTAGTGCTAAACAAGATGAGGCTAGTACAACCGAGGATAGTTCTGGGGATTTTATTTTTGTGGATAAGGTGAACGAGACTCTAGATGCCATCATTGATGCTCATAGAAGTCGCATTGCAGCTTTATCTGAGCTACCCAAGAAGCTTCAAGAATACCCAAACCCTCGTGATGTGAGGAGAAGATCAATCTAGCTGTACATCAGCAACTCATTAGGGAAGCTCAATAAATACTTGAGGGCCCACCTCCACCTATCCCTCACTCAGGGCCCAACCTCTCTTAAGCCAACATTAGAAACCATACCAGAAGTGTCATCAAGTTGGAAAATGAAAAGTGAGCTGATCTCACAAGCTCATAGCAGCGAGAAGTCTGTACCAATTGCCACCCCATTGAAAGAAGGTATTCTGCCACCACCTAGCCTTGCCTTCCCATGCAATGATGAAGTTATTGATGCTAATGAGGAAATGGCAAATGAGATGTGGATAGTAGTTCATGAGAAAGTTAATGAGAATATGTCATATTATTTCACCTCCATTCTCTGAGGTGGATTTTACCAGGGGCATAGAAAACAACTTTAGACGCCCAAGCATCCAAGAGGAAGTTCAAACAATTGTTTCTCCTAGAAGTAAGCATACAATGAAAACCTTACCATCTTATTTGGGAGAATATGAGAACTGTTCTCAAATCTTGAGGATACCCTCCATGCATAGAAGGTTAACAAAGGAGATGGATATGGGTATCGTGCAAGCTATTTTGTCAGCACCAGTGGTTTGTACCTTACCTTTGCTTGATTTGATAAAGCTTCGACCAGAGTTGTGGAATGATATTTCCACATGTTTGTCAGAGCAGGTATTGCCATCAATGTACTATACACCCTGAGACAAAGCATGTTATGCCAGTTCCTATCAACAAAGTAGGAAAATTTTGTGAGGACGATCAGGGAAATACTACCCTCCCATTAGAAGTGCAAAAAGTTGCTTCAACTGCAATACTTGATAGTGGTGCAGGAGTGGGCATTGTGACAAGGTCCATTTTGAAAAAGTGGGGCAAACCAGCTATTAGGAGTACAAGGATGCACTTGCAGCTAGCAGATGGAAGCTTAGAACATCCCATTGGGCTGCTAGAGAACATATTGGTCACCACATGTGGGATTGAATATGAGCACACATTTGCAGTGTGGATTTTGGAAAGCATCCAAACTATGAAGTGATATTGGGTAGACCATTCATGCAACAATTTCAAATGATTCACAGGATTGGGGATACAATTATTTGTACCTCCGACATGATTCTGTCATCACAAGGGTCAACCTAAAGAATCACTCATATCGTGATGTAACAAGGTCTCCAATAGATGA